>NW_010390290.1:17792-19777 GCF_000710305.1 Buceros rhinoceros silvestris | reverse complement strand
GCATTCCTGAAACTTGGGATGGATGGTAACAATGATTACTCATAAGGCCAGAAAATGTCCAAAGATTTTTCTAAAGAGAAGAGTGAGAAGGAGAAATCAGGAGGTATTTTCCCATGTGTGATCTTTTCATGTTAATGTCTTTTGCTGCTGCTTTCAAAAATCTAAGTTGACTTCATATATTTCCTCAGAGCAAGGTTCAGGTATTACAGGACTTCATTGGTGCTGATTTTCAGCATCTGTGAACAGTGATTTTCCGTTAATTAGATGGTATTTCTCAGTGTTTTGCAGCCCAGCATGTCTCAGTTACTGTAGTTCTTCCCTGTGCTTAGAATAGAAAATAACTAGTAATTGTGGCCTGTGCTGTCAAACACTGACTTTTGAAGTAGTGCCTGTTGTACATTGGCTCCTGTAGTGAATGCATCTACATGTGCATCCTTTAATAATTAAGCAGTGAAGCAATATAGAAACCATAGAAATATATAGAAACCATTCCAGTCAGGACTGCAAGGGGACTGCAAAGTTCATGACTGTTAATTCTCCCTTCTCAAATGTTTCTTGCATTAAAAATTGAATGAAGTGATGAGCCATGGAGGAGGGCTTGTGAAAAGCTTATCGGGAATAAATATTTAGAAAACATTGCTATTATAACATCATTCCTGACAAGTTTATCTTAAGAACTCTTGCTTTATGCTATCTTCCAGCCCAGAACTTGCACAAAGATGGACATTCAAAGTGGTTTCATCTGAAGTGTATTCAGGCTTTCCATATGTGTTTCTAATGTTTCCCTAGACACCACTTTGAACTATTTCGGGAATTTCAAGGGCAGTGTTTGTTTAAGATTGGTGAGCAAAATGGCACTGCAGCCTGGGAACTACACATACAAAAGAGAAATACTCATGAAATGCACTATGGATGCCTTAAATTACTTTATATTATGGCTGATGCTAAAGTTAGCATTGGAGTGTTATTGTTGTGGAATCACGGAGGGTGTGCTGTAGCACAAGCAGAGCTCCAGTGGCAGCATCTAGGACTGGCTGGGACGGGAGCTATCACTGTCCTCCCTGATTGGAAATGGTGTGTTTCTCCTACCTTCCACAATCTAAAAAAATTATTACTTCCACTCTGCATTGAAAATATAAAGCACCTCGATTTTCTTTGACACTAAAAAGTCATTATTATTGTGTGATTAATGCCATAGTCCTTGCAAAACCTGTTGTGAGGTTTTGCTCTGACATGAGCACATGCTGCAATGAGCAGGGACCCTTCACATGGATGAAAAGAGACTTTACGTTTTATTTGTACCTTCCAGCAATAGCTAGTTATTGGCTATTGGTAGTAGCATCCAAACTAGATTAACACAAAGAACGAAAGAGTGATTTCTCCCCAATTGACATAACTATTTGTTATGTTTTTCTTTCTAAAATAAAGAAAATTGTGGCTAGATCTTTCAGCCCAAAGACCTGTTTGTACTCGTAGCTGTGCTCCAGCCCTCCTGTGCTTGTACGTTCTCAGACTCCTTGGGAATGTGGTAACAGAGATTTTTTAATTTAAGGAAACAAGATAATGATCAGGAGAAGATTGTCGATGCTCCTTGGGTTTTTGTAGAAGAGAAAGAACAGGACACAAAAGTGCAACGGCAGATTTTCATCTGGAAGTAAATAATAAATGCCTAGTTTTATACTCCAGACAACCCAATAATATGTTCAGTTCCTTCTTTCTCCAGCTTTATTCACAGGCCCAGAAAAGAGCACAGCTGGGACCACCCCATTATATCTGTTACTTGCTTTGACTCCCCTGAACTAGCTGCTAGGCCAAATCCTCCTTTTCAGATCTGTAATCTCTCCTGTGTGGGCAGACACTGGCATATCTACATTTTCACTATTACTGATCACAACCGGACTTGCTAAAAGTCATCTTCAGACCAGACCTGTTCTTGTCTGCTCCAGTTTGACACTTTCGTTCTAGACAGAGAGTAGGTACAGTGT
>NW_010390290.1:4832-17714 GCF_000710305.1 Buceros rhinoceros silvestris | reverse complement strand
GTGTAGGGAAGCTGGTCAGAGCAGAGCTGTGTCTTCACAGGGAGCAGCAGCTCCAACACTGTGCCATGTAACTCAGAGGAAAACAGAAATATTTGCTAAAGGAAATGTTTGTGAGACAATTCCAGACATCCCATGTAAAGTAAAGCAAATCTTGTTCCTTGCAGGATATTAGTCCCTTTTAACAACATGTTGTCCTGTCCTTCTCACAGGTAGCAGAAGGTGTATCTGTGCTTGCAAATTGACCTGCAAACAAATGAAAAATCAGCTAAGGGGGGAACTTGGATGTTTTGCAATGTAGGTCATTGTATTTAAACTTCTCCAATAGTGCAGCAGAAGTCAAATGGCGAAGCAGAAGACCCTTTCTTTTAGGAACCTCCCTCAGCACTATATCTCTACTGCAGGAAAACAGCTTTCCTTTAAAAATCACTTCAAGTCAGAGATACTTTGGTCTACGCAGTTTTGCTCTGGTGAACTTTCCACCACACTTTAAAATGTGCTCCTTCACCTTGGCCCCCCAAAACTCTCTGCTCCACTTCTCTGCTGGACGTTGCCAATAGGATGGGAGAGAGGCTTAGCAGATCCAACCTGCTTACCCTACCACAAATACACAGATGCTGGCTGGAGGCGGCAGCACACAATAGATCTGCTTTAAACTTGGTGCTCTGAGTTTCCAGTGGTTGCGCAAATATTTGCTTTGCTTTGCAGTATCTCAGCACTCCCTAAGTTTCTGCTCCGAATGGGCCCAAAACACTCAAAACAAGCTCAGGTGAAACTGCCATTCTTCAGGTGATTTTGTACTGAAACCCATGTCAGAATACATGGTTGCTATTTAACAGAGAGTTGTGGAAAGGTATATTTAGCAAAGCTAGAAATGGTAGCAACATTTGGCAAACTGTGGCATTAGACCCCACTTTACACTGAACAGGGGATCCAGAGCGCTCATGCATTAGGATGAGCAAAAATACCTGCTGTCTGTAATAGTTCAGCAGTATTTTCAAGACATGCTCTTTCATTCCACACTATTTTGCTTAGAGATGTGAAAACATCAGAGAGGTCCTGACTCACCTTCACCCCTGTCAGGCTAAAGACTTGTTGCAGTGTCATCCATCCTCCCTTCCTAGGGAAGGACTGGGGCCACAGCTGAAACTCAGGCTTGACTTTAATGTTATCAGAGTATTAGTACATGGGAGGAAGTGTTGCAGATGACACGCCACAATTACATTTGCTGAAACACCAGGGGTGGAAACAATGATTATAGAAAAGAACAAGATTAGCAGCACAGAGTGGCTAGATTAGCACTTGCTGAGCTGCTGTAGCTCAAATCTGCTAAATCCCCCCTCTACCCACAATACAAACTCAGCCGTTGGGGACTTGACTTAAAACTATCTGCTCCTGTCACCTCAGGTGAGCTCAGAGACTATGTGCTCTGCTTGCACTGGGGGACGGTTAAATTTAAATTACAATGCTTATATTTGTTCCTAAACCCTTACATTTTTGCTAACAAAACTCAATCCCTCTTTTCAGTAGTGACACTCTCAGTAGAGTTCAGTAAGGATTTGAAATAATTTTGAAAACAGGACATGTACATCAAAAGCATTGGCAGGGCCCTGAGCACCAGGAGCACTGTATCTCCCAGAAGGAAATAGGTGGCTGTGCATGTCTAGACTAAAGCTGGCTCACTGCAAGCAGACCTCATGGGCAGCTGTCCCTTCCCAAACATGTAGTCATAGTCTAAACCATGAAGAGCTTAACACTGCATGGAGCAGTGGCTAAATGCCTCTAATGTCTAAATTACCTTTAAAAAATGTAGTATAGTCTTTCAAGTTGCTTCAGCATATCTGACGAAGTTATCCTAATGACTGAATGATGATGCTTAAGAAGAAGTAGGTGACACATCTGTAACATGATTTGATTTTTCTTTAGACAGGGCTGTCATGAATAGAAACAAAATCTGCCAATAGTAAATAGAGTCATAGAGTGAGAACAGTGAACTCTTCAAAAAAACGAAGACATAGGGAAAGGTGGGACAGACTACTGTGGCAAGAGTCACCATGTTTATCAAAAGGACAGACAAAAAGGGGAGAGAACAAGTCTACATAAAGCCCATCTTGAAATATGTCCTGAAGTGTTAATACCTCAAGAGACAGGTTGGTGATTAAGACTTGTGCTGACATTTAAACCAGGAAAGGAATAAGGGCCACATTTCGGTTATGTTTTTATACCTTTGAGATCTGATTAAAATTGAACTAAAGGCTGATGCTATGGTTCATCACCATTATGTTGGGGAGGACAATGTTGACACAGAGGTGATGTATGTAATGGCTCAAACTGGTTAGCGAAGGGGATGCACTATAGCTAGGAGGCAGTGCTTGCTGGTGTACGTGAGTTTTGAGGTACTTATAACATGTTTTTTTCTCCAGATAAATAATGTCCTGTTAGTCTTTGTTCAGTAGGTCCTGCAACCTGCTAATGAAAAGAGGATCAGAAGATGGTAGCTGCTGGTTTATTCCCTCCTCCCATGCTACACGCTGCTCCAGGTTATGCTTAGTCACATACTCTGGGACAGACTCGTGTTTCAGTGTGACTTTTGGATTCTGACCCCACAGACTGTGGGGTCTGGCTGGTATTTTTAATCCATCTGCTGCTAGTATCAGTGAGGATTTCTTGTCCGGAACCACTTGCCTGTTTGTATTCCACACGAAGTTTGCAAGAGACTATAAGAAATAAAAGAGGAGATAAATGAGGGGGAAAGAGACAGAAAAAAAGTGAAAAGTGATTCAGAAATGTGTCTGTTCTTTCCGTTCAAGCCACTGTACAGAAACTATGCTTCTATTGTGGGACAAAGACCTTTGAGCACAGTGAGATGTGTTTATGCTGCTCCTATCAAAGAGCCTTTCATCTCTACAAAGCAAATTATTAACACATTCCATTAAAGATGTGGGGGTGGAGGCCTGGCCCTGGAGAAAAAGCTGGCCAAAAATGAACATTTTTTTTTATAAACACTTTTAATGATAGGGAATGGCGCCTTGCCAAGACCCTTATGCCCAGTGAAGCACTGCAGGCTGATTGTTTGTCTCGAGAAGTCCTGTGGGCTGAGCCTTTTGTGCCGAGGAATTTCTAATTTGAAAGGCAGTGGTGTGGGAGGTGTGGGCCTCTCCAGGTTCACCAAGTTAAGTCCTTCACTGCCAGTTGCCTTAAACCTGTACCAGAGACTAATTTTTGTTGGATGAGTGAACACCTGCCTCAGTTCCAGTAAAGCTTTTTTTCCTAGTAAAAATTTAGCTCACTTTTATTCATGGCTCAACATTGGCTTCTTTAGGAAAAAGGCTCTTTGTTAGTAAAAGGAGACCTGAAGTCAGTTTATTAATAAATCTGTTTGTTTTTCTTTGCTAGTGTGTTTTCAGTTTCATTTGAAAGTAGTGCCATTATTTGCATGAGCATCGTATTTCTTCTCTGCTATTATTGTCACAGCACAGGATGTATATATACATATATACAGGATGTGTGAGTGTGTATATATATATATATATAAATAAATGGATTGAGATGAGTTTGACAGGTTCCTGTGATTCAAAGGACAGCTGCTGTCCTTGGGAGACGATGTGTTTCTTCTGGGATGGAGTTTAAGTAGAGCTCAATAGGCTCCAGAAAAGAGGAGCACCATCAGGTTTCTGTCCATGCTCAAGTGCTTCTTTCATGCTCAACATTTAAGCTTTCAGGCAGTCAGAGACCCCAGGAGGGAATGGGAGTTTCTACATGCTCCCTTGGATGTTTATACCCTTGTGTTAAGTGAGTCCCTGTTAAGGTATTTAAGAAGACTCTCTTTCAAATGTTTTTTCCAAGATACAAATAATCATATTGAACATTGGGAAGCAGGACTGGAGTTTGAACTAACCCACTTGTAAGTTGCAGTTTGCAATGCGGACACTGACCTGCAATGTTAACCAATTAATGGTTAACATTGAGGAACAGGACCAGCTGAGGTAATAAAATTTTTCAGCTTCTTGTAAAAAACAGGCATTTCATGCTTGAGAAAGTGATCAGAACTGGGTGGGAAAAGCACTTCCAATTTGAGGAACGCATCAATATTAAAAAAATTAATCTTGTTCTGACCTCTGACAAAACCAAGGGTTAAAAAGTGCTCTCTGAAAAGAGGGAAGATCCTGGTTTATAGTATATACATGCTTGGGTTGTATCATATATAGCATATATAGTTTCGGAGCTGTAGGGCACAGGAGCCCCATAGTCTTAAGCCAAGGGCAGCTGACCTGCAGACTTAACAAAGTCTGGAAACTGCCAAGAGCTCATCAGCTGGGAAGCCAGAACTCCCGGGTCTTTGGTCACCCTTTGGCCCAGATGCACAGGCGAAGAGAAATCAGGAAAACATCTAAAAAATCCCAACCTGTTGTTGGAACCTTTGCATTTGTACAAGCTGATATCTGAATAAAACCCAATCCTTGTCATAAATTTTCCCACTAGCTTGATTTGAGTGAGACTTGAGTTAGGTATAGGCTAGCAATCCAACGTTTATAGCCTGTCTGATACCTCACTGAGACTATAGACACAAGTAAGCAGCAGTTCAACTGTGTTGTGCTTGATAGTCACAATGTTTGAGCATGTGTGGTTAAGATTGAAGTTAGAATCCACCCTCATGTTCCTAAATAAAATAAAAATAAATTTATAGGGCTTCATAAACCAACATAATGTTTCAAAAATAGACAAAAATAATCTCACTCAATCAGATTTGCTCGGTGTATATATATACATATGAATGTATAACACACTTATGCACTCTGGTGTTACTATGGTCATTATTTCTGAAGCCCACACAGACAGGTTTTCTCAAAGGTGAAGTGTACCTTGCAATTTGACAGCTGTATCCAAACCTCAGCAGTGACAATGTTAATGTATCTCTCAGTAATGCCCGATAAGAGTTGTTTACCTCAGAAGGAAATATTTTCTTAATTTCTTTATAACCTCTCTTTACATTTAAACTTCTTTATAATTAATCCAATAATGATTTTTCAAAATGTTTTCATGATAAATTTTAAACTGTCAGAATAAATGCTGTTTGTAAGGTGTATGTTGTCACTGAACTCAGTGGTTAAAGCCTGGGTCTCCTGCAGCCGAAAGCAAAGCTCCTGCTTGATTGTGGCAGTGCTAGGATTTCACCCGGCCGGCTTCACTGATGAACACATTTTCTTATTCACATCTAGACTTATTTTAACTTTTCTTCTCCTGAAATCCAGTTATTTGGCATTAGTTTTCCTCAGTCAGCTCTTCTTTGTTCTGCTGGAGGACAGCTGAGCCCAAGGGATCAGAAGATTCCCAGACTCTTAATCTACCCTTTCTTAGAGGGGTTTGTTTTGTTTTGTTGTTTGCTTGCTTGTCCACTGAAAGCTGTTTCCCTGCTCTACTTACTCTGTGTGAGAAAGTCAGAGTAGAAGTAGCCCTGAAAAGAGCGTCTCTGCAATATCTGTGATCAGAGGCATCCTGTCACCAGGCTGATGGAACGCTATTGTTCAGAGAGTACTTGTTTTGGGATTCACACTGCTGAACTCGCCAGGACGTCACTTTCTTTGCCCTGAACACAGTGCAAACATCACAAGGGAACAGTCTCCTCTTCAGAGACCTTACCAGTCTAGTCTACAAATTTAGGCATTAAGCAGTAGTATTAGTTCATTATGTATCTTACATACAATGTTTTAAGAGGCTTTCAAGGGTTAAGACAACTAATACTCTTTGTCAGATGTGTCAATCCCCAATGTAACTACATCACAGCTGATACCTCACTGAGACTATAAACACAAGTAAGCAGCAGTTCAACTGTGTTGTGCTTGATAGTCACAATGTTTGAGCATGTGTGGTTAAAGTTAGAATCCAGCCTCACGTTCCTAAATAAAATAGAAATAAATTTAAGAGTCTCCTAGGACTCCATATTGCTCCAAGAGGCCCATTTTCCAATTTTAATCCCTATTTCCTACCCATTAAAAACAATGAGGGTCCAATGGCTTTAGCTGCCCTCCAATCTGTGTTTTATAAAAATGCTCTAGGCAATACAGTTCAGTTTGTTGCTTCAACTTCTTGTCTAAACTCTGCTTGCAAACTCAAGACCTTGCTCAGCCTGAAGTGGTCCCACATCTGGTTTGACTGTAATACTAAATAGCACATTTCTATTTATTTCAAACGCTTGATTTCTCTTTGACCAGCACTCCACTATTGCTTGAGAATATGAAGGTAAGCATAAATTAGCTCCCTCCAGCAGTGTAGTTTCAGAAATATAAGCAAAGTGTCTGTCTTCTGAAATACTGAAATCAAACTGCATCATCACGAATGTCTTGCTTGCTGAATTTTGAGTTGCGTAGGTCAGTGGTCTGATGAATCATAGGGACCTGGCATCGTAATATCCTGCATGTCACAGCTACACATTATAGGGTCTTTCATTCAAGTTTTCAATATCTTCTCAGAGCACTGGTGTTCTATTTGATTAAGCTTCGTTCAGGGTGCATTCACTTTTCTGAAGCAGTAAGAGGTTAAGATTTCAGATTTTTTGTTCTAAACATCAGTGCTTTGGATTTGTCCATGTTCCTAAGGGACCATTTGAACTGGAATATTTGTTTCTAGCTGTCTGCTCTTCTGTATGCTTGTTCTCTCTCACGTGTGAGGGCTAGAGTCCTATGCAGTTTGTGATCCATAATCCAGGTATTTAATCTAGCTTGACCTGGCTTTTAAGAATATTTTTTTTCCTTTGGCTATTAAATTTGGTTTACAATATGCACATTCTGGTGTCATGTAGGCGAATATAAATTCCGTGTTTCCCTTAATATTTTGAAAGGAACAGGACTGGGGTAGTTTGAAATAAGTCTAGGTTTAAATAAAGTAAAATGTTTAAATGTTTAAATAAAGTAAAAATATTTTAAAAGTAAAAACATCCTCTCCCCAAAAATGGCCTAATATTGCAGTGATGACCATCATGTGGTGTAGCGCAGCCCCCTGCAATTATGCACATAAAGTTTGAAAGCCTCCAATTTGCACAAGGATGAGTGAAACAGGCATTGTTATCTGAACTGGTGTGTCTGTCTGCTTTCACTTCTTTTGGTATGACCCTGGAAGAGGGAAGCCCAGTGCTTGGAAAAGGATTCCTCCTAGTCACCTGCAAAGTTGAACTCTGAGGTTAACAACTGTGTGGCTAGCTCTTGCAGTAGTGTATCTGAGAGGTGAGGGATAAAAATCCGATCTCATCAACAAATAACGTCTATGCAAATCTATTACAAGTCCTTTCTTCCTTGCAGTGGCCCAAGGACAGACACACTTCACATAAAGACAGTGGCAAACACCAATTCTTTGTAATGTTCTCTCAGTCTTTGTTTTCCAGATTATTTTCCAATTTATCTTTGATATTTTTCTGCTACGCATTTGTCACTGCTGTTGGCAGCTAACTTCCATGATGGGAGGCAGGAAGCTGCTAATGGGGAAACATGTTTTTCTGTGTTGGTTGTTTTTTCACCAAGGGGACATTTCCTAGGTTAGGAAACTGTCAAAGGAAGTGACTATGTTGGGAGGCTGGGAGGAAATGGAGAAAGAGGGAGTTCTAGATAGTCTGTCCTCAACACTGCAGCTGCCACAGCCCTTGCACAGTTAAGATCTTGTAGTGGTGGGGAAGCCAAAATTTCAAGCAATCAAGCAACTGGGAAAAAATTCTGCCTGAGAAGAGCAATTGTCTTAGTGATATTAGTGAAAGGAAACTATGATGCGAGGAGGGAGACTGTTAGATCCCCACAAGGGAGCAGAGACTGATAGTTGCTGGGGGAGAGGCTCATTCTCCAAGGAGATGGGCAAGTGCCCCAGAAAATCCTCCCTGCTCGTGGTGTTGACCCTATTAAAAAAGCACTTGCACTCACATATAAGCCATGTATATATTTATAAATATATGTGTTATACTACTGTTGGCCTTGATCTTTTTGATGGCTTTGTATTGGCTTATCTCTTTGGGGATAAAAAGGAGGCTCTTTGGAAGCAGCCAGGTACAGTGCAGGTCCAGAGTGAACACGTGCTTTGACTTCATGACTACGCCTTCACTGCAAGCAAAGCCTACATGGACAAGTCTGACTTGCCGTTTGCTAGTGCTGTATGTTTCAAACATATCAAAGCAATCAATGCTGGCAAAGAAGAGAGCTGGTTCTGTCTGAAAGCAAACTACCTATCCCAGCAGCTCACCATTCAGGAAGGGAAAAGTTGATTAGAACAAGTAATTTCCCCCGTAGCTGAGCTGAAGGAGACTTTTCCTGAGCTGAAGTTATCAGAGGTGATCCAGGAAAATCAAACTCAGCAGCCAGTAGGGAACAACAGAACGTGCAGAGCCAGCCTTGGCTGTTGCACGTTCCCAGGGTTCGTCTTTTGGTGCAAGTCATTAATACTGATCGATGAGCTAGGATTTCAACTATCTCTTTTGAAAAAGCAGAAATTACGCAAGGCATATGTTTTGCTATTTGTGGCCTTGTTGGGGGGCAACTGAATCATTCTTAGACAGGCAAAAAGTGAGGTAAAAGCTTCTAGTTTTTTTTTCTGTATTGAAACTCATTTATAAGCAAGGAAGTGGAGAGCTCACAGAAATCAAGTAACTGGAAAAATAGCAAGCATTAAAGGCTCTATTTATGTAGCTGCTTTTTTATAGAATTTGATTTATAGGTAACTGCCTAGCTGGGTTGATTTTAGATCAGCTGTGTTATTCATAAGGCTTTGTCAGGATGTGTAGTATGTGGTTTTATTTTTAGTCCAGAGTAAGGCAGCAAGTTAATGAGAATCACTCTGGGCTTCCCACTAGGGCATGGAGCAGCTCCAACTTCAGAGAGGGCTGGGTAGAGGAACACATGCAAACTGTTTGTCGCCATGTTCTCCGGCTGTTATCTCCCTCCCTGACCTTGTGATAGCGGAGTAACAAGGGAGTCCACCAGGTGTGCAGTAGTTCTTAACAACACACAGCAGCCCTGCTTGCAGGAGGGCTTGTGTTGTCACTTCCTTTAGGAATGGCTAGAAAGTGTTCAGGGTGCTAAATCAGCAGAAGCACAGACACCCAGAAGTGCTTAGGATGGAGCCTCTAAGAGGTCTCACCTTGTGAATCCTAGTCATACCCTGAAAAACATAGCTTCTCATGCTGCTCTGTGCTGACAGTGGCTGTTTCTGGGCAGTACTGAAGCACCGTTCCCTTCTGCTTTAGTCTTTTTACTGTTTGATTACTCAGGCTGTTGCTTCACTGGCATGTATCCATCATGTTGTGTCTGGAAACTGGGCCAGAGAAGACTAGCTTTTTGACATACACTTTATAATCGTCACTTTTCATTGTGAACTGCAAGGTCACACAACTCAGTGGCCTGAGGAAAGGCATAGATTCACTGAAACACTGCCAGAACAGCTGAAAAAGAGCTCCTATTCATTGCAGTTTACATGTTTTGATCTAACTCTGACAGAAAAGCATACCTGTCAGCTCCATGGCGGGCTGATTAGGTTAATTAAGTCCTTGCCTATGAGTACAATAATTAGAACTGTCAGTTGTTTCAATAATGATAGAAGAAAGGCGAGATTCATTGAGAATGGCTGGAGTTTTGAAGTACTAACCATATAGGAGGGAATCCGTCAACAGGCAGTGATTTAGTACTTCCCTTCAGGCAACCTTGTTTATGAATAATGCTGAGGAGAGGAAAAAACTGTGTCCAGTGCGGATTGTTCTCTTTTGCACTTCCAATAATGAGAATTGGGGTGGTCAATGAGTTTATGAATTAGGTTTATAGGCTGAAAGCATAATGATAGCCTTGGAGTATTGTTGGTAAACTTCACTGCTTTCACAGGGGTGGTCTGCAGAACAAGTGCAAGTTTTCTCATCCTCTCAACAAAGGTATAAGAAACCAAGTCATTATTCTTGTAGCTTTGGATTTGTCAGTAAAAGCTGTGCACGGGGATGATGAGTTATAGTAGTAGCTCAGTTAGTAGTGAAAAATGGGAAGAGAGAGAAGCTGAGAGAAACAAAACTGGGGGGAGACGTGTAAGGCTAGATAACACGACTGTGCTCAGTCCTGAGATGCCACTTAGGAAGTCTTAATTTTTATGCCTCATGTTGTTATATGTAAATAGATTTTCAGGAGACCAGAGAAAAGAGAACAAAATGACAGCAGCTCTTGTAAACCTGACTTGCTAGGTGTATAGTCGGGTTCGCTTAGTTTGAGAAGAAGAAAATAAGACTAGGAAGGAAGAGAGGGTGCTTATGGTAACATTATTCCAGGGCGGCAGGTAGAAGTGTGATGTTTGCTTGAATCCCATGGCATCTGGGGAAGGGACAGTAAGAAATCCCCTTACATTGCAGCAGAAAAGAGTATGGTGGAATTGGAAAACTTACAAAGTGTTACTGTAGCCAGATATTAAAGGAAGCTGCTGAAGGGTGGGTTGAAAGTGGGCGGAAAGTGTTATGAAGCTGATAGGTAAACATTTATTTGCGTTAGTGGAGGAAGATGTCTTACCACCTCTTACAGTTCTATCCATTGGTGGCTCCGTACCGATTATAGTTTAGCCATGTTCAGGTTACGATGCCAGCAAAGTACCTCCTAGATTAAGTCAGGAAAAAAATAAAAATAAAAATGGAACATGATGGAGAGAAAAAGATCAGGAGCAGTAAGACGATTTTGGGAACTAGAACTAGGAGAAGTTTTGGAGCTATGGGTAGATGAAGTTATGCAAGGAAAAATGCAGAGCAGCTTGATAAAGATTCCAGAGTCTCAAAAAAGCAATGCAGACACTCCATGAAGGCTGTTGTAATGACAGGTGGAGAGTAGAAATTGAAAAGGTGGAGAAAAAAGTAATGGAGACTAGTCACTTACTGTAGAAGCGAGTATGACTAACAGCAGAGCTGAGGAAGGAGGGAACGAACAGAGGCCTGAAGACCTGGCCACGGAGAGGTCATTGAAAGCCTCAGTCAAGCAAGAACTAAGGTACTGTGCCCCATGGTACAAGAAAGTCTTTATTTTAATGCTGCAGCATTAAAATCAGATTTAAACAATGTGATTCTGTGCCTTGTTTTAAAGAACACATCTGCATCTGGTTTTCTAGTATGCATGCATGCACAAAGAAATAATGTAAGACCAGCATTAAAAAAATCTTCCATTAAAAATATTCCAGAAAACATTAATGTCTTGTCTTTGTGGAACTGAACAGTTTCTCATTAGACTATCTCAATCAGAGAAAGGTGTTGTTAAAAAGTCTGTGTAACCATAACTTATGTTCTGTTTGATTTGGACATGGTTTGGAGAAGAAGTAACATGCAGATATGAGTATTTCCTGATATGGCTTAAGAAAATAAAGTCACTGTAAAGCACAGAACGTTTCCTAAGTGTTGCAGTGATAACCTCATTTTTTAATGACACCAGTTGTTAAGTTTCCTGGATGACTGGCATTAGATACTGGAAGAAGCTCGAGTTACATCCACCTTGAGGAGAAGCACTAGAGCCAATCTGCTTCCCAATAGCAGGGACTGTTGGATGTGCATGAACAGCTTCACCAGTTTAATGAGTGGGGTCATTAACAACAGTGATTCCTTGGGGTGAGGATTGCCTGTACTCCTCTGTGTTAAACAGAAGCATTGTCAACCACCACGGTAAGTTGTGCTGCCTGCCCACTGCGGGCTGTTAAATACCAGTTGTTGAGGAAACTTCACTGCAGTTTTTTTTGGCTGTGTTTTCTTTTTTTTCTGAGGGAGAGAAGTAAACAGTGTTTAGATGGTACAATATCATGCTCTGCTCTGTGATTATGGTGAAACTCAAGTGGCTTTAGCTGGAGATCTAAAGATCAAGATCAGGGGTTTCTGAGAAACATGGCATCTTGTTATTTGAGCCCTTCCCTTCCCACGCGGTGCTCATCCCTGGGCCTCACACAGGCACGAATCTCCTCTGCTGTTGTTGCTGAATATAGACACAGCTGTAAAGCCTCTGTGTTATAGTAAAATATGCCTGAGTTACGAAGGAATTGACAGAATCTAAACATCTGAGTCATGGTAATGCCCTGAAATCAAGTTAGAAAGACAGCAATGCTATTTACCTTCCTTTCAATCCTGTGTACCTTAAGGGGGCCGGGGCTGTCCATGCTACTGCACCAGGAACAGGAAGCACTACAATTTGAATTTTTTGCACATTTTTTTCCCCCCTATGGATCTACATGCTGTCACTCTTCACATATTAAAATTGGACTAGTGGCTGCCTCATGCAGTATTTCATAAAATGAAAGTATCTTTTAAAGTCTAATTCTTTCAGACTTCGACACACAAATTAACCTTAAGATTGTGAGTCTCTTCTTCAAGACAGGGAGGATGTGTGTGTATGTTTTCAACCTCCTGCAAGAGTGTGGGTGGCTGAGGTGACTGTGTTTCACCTCAGTAAGGCAGGGAGAAGCCCCACCTTGCACTTACCACAGGGAAAGGGCTTCACCACAGGCAGCTCACACTCACTGAAAATGGTGCTTTAACTAGATACCAGGGTTAAGGGCTCAATTTTTACAAATTACTCAGCAAGTGGAAAAATGAATGTTTCAGCTGTATAGGAAATCTTGGCTGAACTGGACTACATCCCTTTTAATTTTATAGCTTCTGAAAACTTGTAAACATTCTTACCTTTAGCCCTATGCTGGGCTCTTAAGTCACTTTTTTTGAGATATCTGTGTAGAAATAGCACGGCCTTCTTGGGTGTGGGGGGCCTGCAGCAGAGGTGTGAGCCATGCTGGTGCAGTGGGAGCAGGCTGGGAACAGGTTGGTGTGGGTACCCATTTGCAGACATCCTGCCCCAGTGCTGTGCAATGTAAACAGACAAGCACTTGCAGACATGCTGAAACCCCGTAGGCTTTGGA
>NW_010390290.1:0-4748 GCF_000710305.1 Buceros rhinoceros silvestris | reverse complement strand
TGAACCCCCGTAGGCTTTGGATGTGATTCTGGTACGCTTTTATAGGCACTTGTTTTGTGTAGTGCTGCTGCTTTTGGACTTACTGGAGGTAACTGACCTGCAGTCAGAACACCCACCCCATTCAAAAATGCCTAGGAGCAGGGATCATCTACAAGGATTTTGTCTAACAAATGGTAATTTCAGGGCCAGAACTTGTGTATTCTGGAGGTATCAGACACCTAAGCAGGAGACAGCATAGAGTCATTTGATTCCTTCTTGCTCTGGATTTACAAGGTAATTGCTGAGCCCAATATGGTATAATGGTTGGTATATTGTATTTTATAAGCAAGAAACCATCTTGTGCTGAGGAGGTAAAGGCTAATAGAGTAGAATTAGGCACCTTTAGGCATATGTATTTCATAGCCTGATGAGGATGTCTACATTTATTTGGTATAACGCATGCAAGATGCTGGTGAGATGAATGAAAGAGTCAAGGTTAACTGGAGGCTGGCTTGCCAAAAAGAAAACAACCGAAACCCAAAAAACCCCCGGACAAGAACCACAAGAAGAAAGCAGAAAATAGTAATGATAGTAATGCAAGCTTCAGCTGCAAGATGGATATCAAGACCCAGGAATTTATCCTTTCTTAAATTAGAGGCTGTTTGGATGTGCAGTTATATTTTGGGCATGACTCTATTTATAAATTACAGAAAGCTCTTCATGCAACCTGCCAACTTAGGCAGATGGAAAAAGACAGCTTTGAAGGCTCAATAAACACTTTTTTTGTTTTACAATACTACATCTGTTTTAGATAATGAAGGAATGCAGTTTAATAAGATCTTTCTTATATGCTTCCAGTTTAATATCTCTCCGTAATCACTTCTGATAATCATATTAAAGAAATTAAACTAGAAAAATAGTACAGTGACAAGAGTCCTATCTGAGCAGTGACATAAACCAGAGAATCAGATTCAATCTGTGGAAATGCCCTGGTCAAAAAACTAATAAAATTTTCATTTCTTCCCCTTTGATAAAGGCTACATTTTATTAAGCAAGCCCCTTCTACCAGCTGTGTTGATACAGTTAGATATTGTTGCTGAGAAACTAATCAGAGAAATGTCTGGAAATAGGTTAGGTCTCCTCTTTGATTTAAAAACAGAGTGAAGTTTGAAATATGATGATTTTAAAATAGATTCAGCCTCTGAGTTGCCATTGTGAATAACTCAATACTAGTTGTTGGACAAAGATCTGATGGCTCAGCCAGAGTTTTGACAAAACTGCAAAACCAATGGTGTTCTTTCTTATTTGGTCTTACAGTAATTCTTATCAGCGTTCAAGACTTCATCTAATTTTATTATTTGAAAAAACCCAGAAGAGTAATATTTGCAACCAAACCTCAAGGGATATAATCTCAGTAACTTCTTTTACACTAGTTTACTCCAAAAGAACACGTGCCCATTTAAAATTTTACTAAATCCTAAATCCAGTAAGGCTAAATCTATACTTTCAGGTCTATTCGAAGTGTCAGAGTTCAAGGATTGTTAGCAAACATACTTAATTTTGCCTGTATTGACTGCACCCCCTACCTGCCTCCACTGACCAAGTTTAACGTGGAAACAAAAGAGACTGCCTGTGAACATCAGCAGAGCTTTGCACAGCTAGAATCGAATGTCTGTCTTGCAGGCCCAGACACTGATGCATTTTGGTGACAAAAAAATTTTCTCCTCGTGCTGATTCCTTAACGGTAGTGTACCAGCATGCTGCAGTGCTGTCTCTCTGCTATACAGATGTCATTTTTTTAGCAGAGATTGCTGGAGGAAGTTACTCAGGACCACTGAGATCCACCCAGGCCAAGTGTCAGACCTGTGCAGCTGGTACTTACAATAGGGGAAAAACAATCGTAAAGGGCTCCTCCATGGGCTTCTGGAAGCCAGCACCACCCCTTGGCCGTGCAGAGCATGTTCTTTCTGCAATGCACTCATGGTGGAAGGCTGCCCGCAGATGTAGCAGATTTTTGCCATGGCAGCTAGACCATGGCCAACGTGGCACGGCTGTGGGTGAGTGTGAAGGGAGCGCTGTGCAAGTGCCAGGAGCTGTGAGGAAGGGCTGTCATTCACACAGCCCAGCTTGTCCCTGAGCCTCGCTGACACATTTGGCACAGAGGGACAGTGTAGCCTCTGTTTGTATCAGTGGCTCTTTTAGTCAGCATGCACTTGGAAAGTCAGCTTGCTTCAGAGAAATTCACTTTGGTTGGGGAAACTTAAGTGTCCCAGAGAGGAAATGCCCTCTTCACAGAATCACACAGAATCACAGAATTGTTTTGGTTGGAAGAGATCTCTAAGATCATCAAGCCCAACCGTTAACCAGCACTGCCAGGTCACCACTAAACCATGTCCCTAGGCACCACATTTACAGGTCTTTTAAATTCTTCCAGGAGTGGTGACTCCATCACTTTCCTGGGCAGCCTGTTCCTGTATTTTACAAGTCTTTCTGTAAATAAATTTTTCCTAATGTTCAGCCTAAACTCCCCTGATGCAATTTGAGGCCATTTCCTCTTATCCTATTGCTTGTACTTGGGAGAAGACACCCACTTGACTCCATCACTTTCCTGGGCAGCCTGTTCCTGTATTTTACAAGTCTTTCTGTAAATAAATTTTTCCTAATGTTCAGCCTAAACTCCCCTGATGCAATTTGAGGCCATTTCCTCTTATCCTATTGCTTGTACTTGGGAGAAGACACCCACTCCCACCTTGCAACACCCTCCTTTCAGGTAGTTGTAGAGAGCAATAAGGTCTCCCCTCAGCCTCTTTTTCTCCAGGCTAAACAACCCGGTTCCCTCAGCTGATCCTCACAGAACTTGTTCTCCAGACCCTTCACCAGCAGCTTTGTTGCCTTTCTTTGGGTATGCACTTCCCCACAGCCGCTTGCAGGCTTTAGATAGGCAGTATCTTAGATCACCTGAGTGTTTATCATGAATTACCTATGCAGAAGAAGCAAGGCAGGTCATACTTATGCTTGTGTGCGCCCATGCATATATACAAAACCTAAACTGCATGTGAAAGACCATGAAGTTTGAGAAGTCGAAGATTTAAAATGAAATGAAAAATAAAATTGAAACTGAGCAGGAACAGCATGGAGGAGCCAAGACCATTGCAACGACAGCCCAACAGGGAACTTGTTGCATGAAGTCTTTTGAAGATTGTGCCAGCCCTGCTCTGCCATTTCTCCCTCCCCTCTGCCCTCTTGTCCTCCTTCCAGCTCAGGATTCCTGCTCCCTATGCCAGTGAGGCAGGGGCTGTGGGCACAGCCTTGAGACCTGCTGCGAGAATGCCCTCAGCAGCGAGAAGGAGTGACTGTTGGAAGATATGTCCCCAGCTCTGAGCTATGAATGACTGCGCAGAGTCCTGCTGCCGATGCTCCCTGTGGGTGAAGAATGCTTTGATTCACCGAGACGGAGAGGGCTGGGGGACTAAACCCCGCACCTGTCGGAGGAGGTGAGCAGAAACTGGCAGTGTTTTGACCGGAGTGTGGTACTTTGGCTCTCCTCTGCAGTAAATGATCCTGTCCAATGTGGGTAGTCATTAAAGATCTCTTATTTATCATTAACAAGTGAGGAGTGGCAGCACCAGCATCTCTGTTCCTCAAGGGTGTTGTGCATTATTCTGCAAGTCTGTTGAGAACTGCTTTTATGTGTGTGACATAAAATCAAAACAGTCCTATTTAAAGTCTTTTCCTGTAGGTTTTACTGACCATAAAATAGATACACTTCTGGAGTGTCGTTCCACAAACCATTTTAGGTTCTATTTTAGGCTAGCTGCCTTACATGCTATTACAATTTATTCAGATTATCCGAGAAAGTAAGGAGCAAAAGGGGGTTTTAATGAAATCTGATTCCCACCATTTTGATTAAACAGCAAATGCTTAATGTTCCCTGTTACTGCATTTTAATAGGTGTTTAACAGAACTTCTTAAACACCAAGCCCCAAACACTTACCAGCAGATTGACTGTCTGATGCATAAAGGGCCCTTGTATTATGTTTTGCTTTCCTCACTGCAAAGATATTGATGGTCGAGAGTCTGTGGTCTGGTGAAGGTGTTCTCCACCCTAATCTGAAAGGGAGAAGCAGCACGTCCCAGATCTGTCAATGAAGCTGGTAATGTAAATAAAAAGTCCTGACTTTTCTTTGTTTCTTGTCATCTGCCATCACTTACCAGGAGCCACTTCTCCAACTGGATGTCACAAGAAGCAGCTGCATTTTGTTCTCCTTCTTAAATGAGGCCGTGACCAAAGAGGTTTTGATGGAGACATCTCTGAAGAGTATCACAGAATCACATAGAATCATCTGGTTGGAAGAATCTTTAAGATCATCGAGTCCAACTGTTCACCTGGCACTGCCAGGGTCCCTAAACCATGTCCCTCAGCACCAAATCCACACGGCTTTTAAACACCTCCAGGGATGGGGACTCCACCACCTCCCCGGGCAGACTGTTCCAATGGTTAATGACACTCTGTGTAAAGAAATTTTTCCTGATATCTAATCTAAATTTCCCCTCACGCAACTGAAGGCCATTGCCTCTCGTCCTGTCATTCATAACATGGGAGAAGAGTCTGACCCCCATCTCCCCACAACCTCCTTTCAGGTAGTTGTAGAGAGCAATAAGGTCTCCCCTGAGCCTCCTCTTCTCCAGACTAAACAATCCCAGTTCCCTCAGTTGCTCCTCATAAGTTCTTCAAACTCTTCACTAGTTTCATTGTCCTTCTCTGAACC
>NW_010390289.1:7804-10686 GCF_000710305.1 Buceros rhinoceros silvestris | reverse complement strand
TGCAATTACACTAGAAAAAGTGGAGGACTGGCACTGTGTTAGCTAGATGCCAAGAAAAGTGAACGGTGCTGGGGACCAGGCATCTCGGTTCAGAGCCAGGCTGCATATGACCACACAGAGAAGGAAGAAGAAGGTGACAAACAAGCATGAATTCTACCAACGAAGAGATTAACACCCAAATTTATTGTGCTAGTGGAGAGGGGTCAGGGCCAGCACTAGGGGATAGCACACATCAGGTCCCACAGCAGTATCTGGGCTGGCTGTAAGGATTCTGGGTCCAACGGTTCAACCGGGAGTAGCTTTGCACCTGCATGGACTCAGGAGGGCTGCAGCCCTCAAGCACTGGGGAGCTGTGTGAGACCCTGACAGTGCCTGGCTGATGTTGCTGGGGCTCCTAGACCCCAGTGCTGGGAAGCCATGGGATAGCTCAAAGGGCACGTGCCTGCCGCTGCTGGGTTTGCTGATCTCAGGTACCAGAGACCAAAAAAAATGACTCAATGGCACTGGGCAGCAGCTGCTGGGGCTGCTGGTGCTGTGGGAAAACAACTAATATGGAGAGGTGAGGGAAACACTGTTCCCCAGATTTTAGCTCACACCTTGTCACAAAGAGCAGCCGTGAAGCGGCTATGAAGCAGTTCGCTGATGTCAAGAATGGAATGCAGTTACCATGGCTAAGGCCTATTGCAGCCGAGTGCAACGTACCATGCCCCCATACAACAGAGGGAGTAACATGGAGACGATACGGTTCAACCTTGTTCTTGGAGGTAACAATGGGCTGCTGCAATTAACTGCATTAACTGCTATCAAGAAAGATGGATCGCAACTGTTGTGCCAGCAAAAATGGTGAAATTGTGTCCCTTAGCTGAACTTTGCTGATTATAATGTCATTACAGTACAAAACCACACCTCCATCCCAAAGGCTACCCGCCTCCAAGGTACAACCACTCCCCAGTGGGCATGGGCCCTCACCTGTACCTTTAAATGTGAAGCGAGAGCTTTTTAATTCAGTCAGAATAATAAGAACATACAACTGTAGTCACTAAGGCTCCACCTAAAAGTATAGAAACAATATAAAAAGTGGTGAATTAACAGGGATTTGGGGGAAGAAATGAAAGACTACCAGAGGAACTTTGGGTTCGGTCGACAGGCTGAACCTAACTTCTCTCCCTTCCCCATAGGGACACCTACTGGGTAAGAGCTCTGTGTTCTGTGCACTTAAATACTAACATCCGGCTAGCTATTAATAATCATTAGTGTTTAGGTTCACTTATATGTTTAGCTTTGTATGTGTGCCTAGTGTTTGTTTTAAATCCATCTCGCAGTCAATACCCAATCACCAGTATCATTCGAACCTGTAGTTTGTCACGACTCTACACAATAAATTATTATTGTTGATTTAATACTGAAGGGATTTGTCCTTGCGGTGCTGCCAGTGAGGGTCCCTGAATAGGTCAGGCGAAGATCCTCCAATCCTGTGGGCTACCAAGGGGACTTGGTTTCAGTGACGCTGCCGGTGTGAGCCTGGCAGGCTGGCCAAGTTGTAAAGAACCCGAGGAGGTTTCCCTTCTCCCTAACAGGAGCGTGGTAAGCAGGTTGGGTGACAGAATCTCATCTTTCTTGGGAACCTAGTGGGCTGGACAAATTGTAAAAGGTTTAGGAAACCCTCCATCTAGACCAGGAGTTTTAATAATCAGCTCTATATATCTTCCTGGACTCTTTTCGTGACAGTGGCGGGGAGCCATGGGAAGTCTCCAAACCTGACTGCTAGACACTCTGGCACATGGGGAAAGTGCTGCCAAACCCTGGGAGGAGAAGAGAATCCTCTGATGCTGCCTCTGATGCTGCCCCTCGAGGAAGGGAGAGGAGGAGCAGGAAGAAGCCGACAAATGAGTGTGGAACCCATCCGTGCAGCAGTTAACAGTCAATTTCGTAATGCTGGTAGTGGGGGATGAGGGCCAGCATTCAGTGATGGCACAGGGCTGGTCCCACGGCAGTGTCCAGGCCAGCTCTAAGGATTCTGGTCCTGACGCTGCAAGTGGGAGCTGACTCGTACCCACACGGGCCCAAGGCAGCTGGAGCAGCTGCTGCTCTTGAGCACTACAGCAGTGTAGGAAGCCCCTGACGGTGCCTGGCTGCTGGTGGCTGGCATACAGCTGCTCTGCTGCTGTCTTTTGGGCCGGCTGGCATTGGTGGGGCCAGTGAGCTCCGAGCTGGCACTGGAGGCTGTAAGGAGAAGCGGGAAGGTCAAGGTCCGAGCGGTGGGTGCCGCCAGCCCTCCTAGAGCAGAGAGGCTCTGTCAAGCCCACCTGGGCATGCACTGCCAGGCCGCTGGCCCAGGGACATGCGGGTCCTTTGCCTCTTTCTGTTTCTGGGGCCAGCACAGCTGTCACACTCCCAGCTGGCCGCGCTGTCCTCCAGGTGGAACATCGGCAGTGGGCGCCCACGGCAGCACAGGAGCTGCACAGGAGCAGTTGCCAGGGCCTGGGGAAGCAAACAGATTCATTGCTGGGAGGACAATGTGGCTGTGAGGACAACGTGGCTGCAGCATAGCACCGTCCCACAGAGCTCTTGTTCTTAGGGCTTCTGCAGTGAGCCCCTGGTGAGAGAGAGGTGCTGTGCTGAGACCTGGGGCACAGCTTGGGCAACGTACCCCTCTCCGTCTGCCTGCTCCCTGCCGCCTGCACAAAGGCACTGGCTGGCATCGCAGCAGCTGTGCCTCTCCCCTTGTGCGGCGTAGGGTTGGGGCGTCTCCAAGGCTGGTAGCCTGGTGGAGGAAGGAACACTAATGAGCTGCCCCAGCAGAAGGCAGCTGCAGGGCGTCCCTGCTCTTCTTCCTGCCCTTCCCTGCTTCCGATTGTGCCGTGAAGCTGAAGCAAAGACTG
>NW_010390289.1:0-7585 GCF_000710305.1 Buceros rhinoceros silvestris | reverse complement strand
AGGGCCAGGACTGCCGGGGCAGGTCCTGGTGTGGCACAGTGTTTGCACCCTCCTGTCTGACAGGGATTTGGATCCCCATGGTGAGCATTTCCACTCCAAACAGATCCTTGTCTCTGCACAGCGGGCACTGGAAGGAGAAAAAGCCAGCACGCAGAGCATGCCCCTGCAGGAGAAAGGCAAGGATCAGGGGTGAGGCCCTGGTGCTGCTGAGCGCCTGACATGCCCCAGGGTGGGGCAACGGCTCCTACCTGGATGCAGCCCCTGTGGAACCAGGCATGTTGGCACACGGGGCACACCATGGTGCCATAGGTCTTCCTGTCCTCCACAGGGTCGAGGCAGAGGAGGCAGGCCGTGTTCTCCTCCGGAGCTGCCTCCACTTTCTGCTGAGGGCAGTGCTCCCAGCAGAAGCAACTGGGGAGAAGAGGGAAGGGATGAGTGAGGTGAGAAGTGCTGGGTCCTTCCTCGGTGGCAGCACGGAGGGGAAAGGAGATACCTGAATGGAAGGCAGTACTTGGTGATGCATCCAGCCTGCGCAGCACAGGGGAGATGGAAGCTGCGGTCACAGCCTGTCTCCCACCATGATGGTGGCCCCGCTCTCCCTGCAGACGAAGCACTGCTGCAAAGGACACAGAGCAGCCCCCATCAGCGGCAACCTCAGGGCCTCTGCAGCCAGCCCCACGGCTCCGGGCAGGGTGCAGCATGTGGCCACTGCCAGGTCACAGCCCACCAATGTGTCTGGTGGACGAGGCTCCTGGGCTGGAGCCCCTGTGGAGCTGCTGGGAGTAAGACTTTTGTCCCAGAGCTGCTTGAGAGGGCTGGGCTTTCTCTGCCAGGGTCTGGAATAAGCTCCCACTAAGCTTTCTGGGCACAAATCTTCCCCATCTTGTCAGGGCCTCACCTGCTGTGCTGCCCTCTCCACTGCATGCTCAACGTTCTCAACGCCAAATCCCAAGCCTTCCTCTCCCTCAGGCTGTTGTCCATGCAGCCCATTGGCGAGAAACTGCAGAGGAGGAGAGGAGCTGGTGAGGAGAGCGTGGCAGGCACTGCCTGTTGGAAAGTGGGAGAGAGCTGCTGAGGATCTCACCAGGCAAAACACGTGGACACAGATCCCTAGACGATCCAGTATAAGCCCGCACATGTCCTGGTCAGCCTCTGCCTGTTGGCAGAGCACGCAGACTGGAGGGGAAGGAGCAAACCGCCAATGAGTCCCAGCCACTGGGCCCTGCTTGCTGGGGAAAGGAGGGTCCACAGCCCAGGGCAGTAGGGCAGCTCCTGCCTGCCCCTGCCACCCACCGCTCTCGGCCCCGTACCAAGCGCCCTGACAGCCCCTCTGCCAGCCTATGGGAGCAAAATTTTGCTCTCACCCTGCTCCATTGCGTTGGCAGTCTTCTCCTTGCCTGTGGACTTGGCGCACGTCAGCGGTGAGGGTTTGGAGAGTCCCTGTCGCAGCAGCGCTGGGCTGTCTCCTCCCAATGCTCCTCTGCTGACTCTGAGGGAGAAGAGAGATGTGGGTGAGCCTGCAGCTCAGGCCCAGAACCGCAACACGCAGGGCAAATGTCCTTCCTTGGCAGCCCTACGGCAGCCCTACGGCAGCCCTACACCTCTGCTGCCCTCTCCTTACCTCGCCAGGTCGCACTGACGCATGGTCTGAGCCCAGCGCTCCTTTATCAGCTTTCCTGATCTCATCCCTTCAGATCCAGGCAGTGTCCCAATATTATTCTCAGGATACATCGCCCTGGTTCCACTTCCTGTGCATTTCTTTCTTATGCTTTATTTTCACCAGGAGGTCCTTACTGAGCAATGCTGGTCTCCTGTCTTCCTCGCCTGATTTCTTACACATGGGAGTCAAGGGCTCTTATGCCTGTTGGACTGTCTATCATGTTTCAGACATACCAGATAATGACTTTGAGCCAGATCATTCTTCCTTCCGACAATATCAGCAAAGCTAATTTCAATTCTAGGCCCTCTGCTTTCTGGAACAATCTCTAAAACTTTGCTCATCTCTTTCGTTATCAACCACAAGGTCTGCAGAAAAATTTCCTTAATTTACTTTTTTAATTTATATACAGAAAATTCTATTACATTCAAAACAGAAGCTGACTACCTGAATACTAAGCAGGACTAAGAGTTGTTCAGATTAAAAACAGTTGGGATGGAATCAAACAGGAGAAAATAAATATTAGGGCAGAAGATTCTGTCAGCTCTACTAGGTTGTGGAAACTTACTAAATACTTCACAGAAAAACTCCACTGTGTTTTAATCAAGTCTTCTGTTGAAAATTGCAAAATAGATCCTAATCCTCCAAGATATTCAATGGGTATAAAGCCCACGGAAATTCAAAATGTGCAACACTGAAACTTCTGGATGATAGATAGGATGTCCTTGAAGGATTTTTCATCTTTTGTCTTCTGGTGGTCAGATTCTGCTTCTGTTACTTTACAGGACAAGTTGAACAGCAATATGTAGCACAGTTGTGGTGATCCCAAAAGTTTTTAAAAAGACATCTTACTTTAGCAACTTTCATTATTAAGTACAAAGTGTTTAATCACTGCAATGATGTGAGATGCTTTTTCATAGAATTTACTAAACATTCCAGATGATAAAAAGGAGGAGGGGAAAGGATGTATAAGAAGGATTCAGACCAGCACCAAATCTTGACTTCATTGGAATTGTTGTGAATGTTTTCACTATTTACAAACTGAAACTTTATTAAAAACTTAATTTTTGTCTTCTCAAAAGTTTGAAGTAGGCTTTTCAGTGGAATCTTCTGAAGAACTGTAACATTTAATATACACTGTTCCCCAAATAGATTTACAATAAATTTATTTCATTTTTAATATATATATCACAGTTCACATCCAAGTACCATTTCTTAGTTTAGTAAATTGGTAAATTGAAAAGAAATATGTCATAAATAGAAATATTATGAATTCTGAAAATACTGAAATGTGATTTGATAGGAAGAATTTAAGTAATAAAAACTGTGTTTTAAGTTAACTACCTTAAGAAATGTGTAAAATCCCGTTTCTTTTTATATAAATGTTATAATAATTGTTCTTTTTTTTCTGAATTGTTCCAAGTCTTTAAATTCCATTTCATCCTAAAATAAAGTTGTAAAAAATATTTTTAGTGTTAGTAAAACAAAAGGTTGCCTAAAAGTCTTGAAATATTCAAGTATCTGTTCAATTCTTTCTTATTGTACTAGTGGAACTTACTTTGGTTATCCAGTACACAAATAAAATTACAATCGCATCAGTTCCAAGTTAATAGATAGTTTCTTCTTAGTAACTGACATAAAAGAAATACCGTCTGCAGGTCTATTTTCAGATATACTGCTCATAATACAGAGTGATTTCCAAATTTTGCAGAAAATTACTGAGAGATGGCATTGTTTCTTTCTTGTATAAATACAGTTGGGATGGAATTGAAGTCTGAAAGACCTTTTGTCAGTTACAGAATAAGGAGCGTGAAAGGGAGCCTGCACTGCTTCTAACAGCTCTGAAGACAGTTAACTCACACTCCACAAGTTTTGTTCATCACTTAAAAATATGACTTTCCCAGAAAACAAATAAGATTAACAACACAAATGAACTACAGAGCAAAAAAAAGAAAAAGAAAAAAGTAAGCAATGTATTGTGAATGATAAAAAAGGTCAGTTTTGGTTGCCAGCAAGGCAGTTTTTCATTAAGAAATCAAGAAGTTTGGCATGCTAAATTAAGACAAAATATTTTTTTAGGAAGGGTTGACATTAGAATCCAGTAATTTTTTCAGTTAGATACAAAAAATAAGTTTTCAAAATGAGCAAAGACAGTGAAGCCATGGGCCGTCAGTGCTTGAACACTAAACATTGAGCCTTTCATATGCATGTAGAAGAGAGTGTCCTTGGAGTTAAATGTTAATTTCCAGATTACTCTAAGAAGACTGCTCTTCAGCAACTCTTCTGATGATACTGTTGAACTTTAAAATCTTTGGTGTGTAGCCATTAAGTATTCTGCAAATGCTTTCTATACCTGATGTGCTCTTATAAACTGCCAGAATTTAGCAATTGACCTGTGATGGATGAAGTGAGAAGAGCAAAAGCAGTCTGTAGAGTACTAGAGTCCAAAATTCTTGTTGTGAGTCTGACTGACTTCAGTGAGCAATACTGAAGTTTTATGTCTGACCAAAATAGAGAGAAAGGTCATTGCTTATCGCTATGACAGACTCAGAAAAGTCCTTCACATTTAAAGTGTGAAACCTGACATGTAAAGGCTAATTACTCCAAGCAACTTCTATTCCAGAGTGTTTTTCTTTTCTTATTCCCATGCTTTCTCTCCTCCTCCTCCTCCTCATTGTAAGCAGTTTTTGTGACAGAATTTAGGTTTGTGATGTGTGCTTCTTGAAGTAGTATCAAGGGTCTAGAATCACCTCCACTTTTATTTTACTTGATCACAGGTAATAAAACAATCCTGATTTTTCAGGTGCTGCAGGAACTTCACTGTGGTTTTGGCTATTCACTTGAATTGGTCTGCTCTCACTGGACAAGATCAGGATTTACTACTTTTCAACCAAAATCCTTTGCATTTGGCATTTCGTTTACTACATATATGCTTGTTCATATATTTAAAAGCTGTTGTACAGTCTCACTAACTATTAATTTTATTCCTTCAATGTGGAAAAGAAATTATAGATCATAAATATTAACAGTAAGCATCATGAATCATTACTTCTCTTAAATTTGAATTTGATTTCTGGCTTAGATACCAAGAGAAGTATCTTAGTTATCCTACTCATTTCACTAAATACAATCAAGATCTCAGTTCATGAAAGATATTTAGATATAAAACTCTCACTGATTTCTAGGAAATATTCTTGTATCTCTGTAAAGAACTATACCAAGGTATCACTTTCACACACGTAAAACAGATCTACTACATGTTTTGATACATTGCCGATTGAGCACATTTATTTTAATGCTTACATAGACACAGTGAACTCCTGGGGGCAATCTGCTGTGTGAAATTTGGTATTATTTAATTATTTAAATAATTTTGTCTGACCTGAGAGATACCTGAGTCCTCAGGTATCATGTATATTTCCCATGGCCTAGTTTACCATTCAAAGGAAGATAAGAAATTAAGTTTTGCTTAGAGGAATAGAATAATTACACAGTTTCAAACTAATGCTGTTTCCCACTTTTAATTTATGGCACTGTACCAGTTTGACTTCAGGGAAGCTATGCTGTGTTTCTGCTGACTGAAGACTATAATGACAGGAGAAAGGCTCCAAGAGATCTTTTCAGTTCACACTGTTTGCTGCAAGATGTCATAGCTTTGATTCTAATTTCCACACTATTCCACGCACAGTGTGCTATTTCATACACAAGCCTATTCCACACTATTCCATACACAAGCCTACAGTGTACACAGACTCTCCACAAATCCCATTTGCTTCCATGAATTCAGCCTCACTGAGAGATCATCACCATGTGCCAAACTGTAAAGTCAGATTGTATGTGCAACAGAGTCAAATCCCGTTCACCACGCCTAGATTCTTCGCATGATTCATTTAGTCCACAGTAATGGATTTGGGGTTTGTTCTGTTTCTTCTGAACTTTGTGAACATTGTCTCACTTTGCTAGTAGGGATATCAGGTAGATTTTTACTAGACCGTAGGATTGAACTTGAGCTTAGGCTAAGGACAGCTGTAGCTTGCCATATCTTCCTGTAATGTTGCTCATTTCAACAACACTTCTGAAATACCTACAGGATTTAAAAACTTCAATAATCACATAAAAAAATCATGAATGTCTTATCAGCTGACCTAGTCTGTCCCTCTGCATCAAAGCAGGATCAGCAATAATTAATAGCTAAGGATTTCACTTATTCAATAATGGCCTGGGGTTAGAAAGAGGATCCTGATGGGAGTATCACAGAACATGTTTGCTTTATGTTTATCGAAGAGGGTAAGTCAATACAGAAAACCTAACGTGAATTAACCTTTATTAATGAAACCAGGAGTGCTACATTCAAATATCGTGTAAACACTTCTCCTTTTAATTCAATGTTATTTTTTTCTTTGCATTCTAAGATATTAATAACCACATTTTGTTCCATTTTTATCATAATAAACAACCTGATTTTTTCCTTTTTTCTCCTTCTCTTTTTTTTTTTTAACGATATTAGCCATTTCATGTAAGTGGACGTCTTGAAAATTAATATACAAAGAAGAATCAATTGAAAAATCAGTATGCTTCATCTTGTCTGAAACTGAAGTTATCCCATTTCAAACCATGCTTGCTTTCCATATAAGACCACATCTTATGTGATAGCAAATCAAAGAGATTATGATTGTGCATGTTAAATCCTGTTATTTCACTAGAAAAAAAAAGATGGAACTTCAAAATTAAATTAAAGCGACAGCAACAAGAAAGTTTTATGAATTTTGATCTTAGAGTTAAACCTTTTTTCACACTGAGAATTCCTCTACATGCTTATAAGGGATCATACTTGTACATTCGGAAGGAAAAAAATAAAAAAGAAAAAAACTTGAAAGATTTGTTGAGTAGACAGTCTTTAAAACAAAACCAATTAATTTCTAACTGCCTCAAGTATCACTTTATCAACAGGATCTGCTATTGCCTCTGTACTAAAAGAATGAAATAAAATAATCTTGTATTGGCAACCATGTAAAATCTCCTTTTAGTCACGTATTTAAGTAATGAATCTGACTACACCCCCAGCAATAAAATGAATCTTTTGCTTGTTGTAAATATACCATTAACGTGACACTCTGATTTGTTCCCCAAATGTGCCTCTCAATGGTGATATCAGAATTAAAATAAAATTGCAAAAAAGTTTGCAGCTGAGATGTTCACAACCCATATCTAATAGTCTGTCATGGGAATAATTACCCATAATGGGTATCCAAGGGATATAATTGTCTGCTGCTGTGAATTAGGAGTGCCACAGGTGGTGTTAATCACTTGGAATGTATTGGAGTAGAACAGCAGCCAGAGACGGAGCCTGCTTAAGCTTGATTTGTGGAACCATTGTTTCTGGATGCTTCAGAAATAAATTGAGCACATGGTAGTGATAATGCACACTCAAGTAGTTATAGTGAAACAAAGAGATATAAATATAAATGAAGAGAAGAGGAAAGTTTGGTTCCTCAGCAAAGGTTACAGAAATGATCATGAGAAAAGTTGTTCTGTGTTGCAGCATTTGCAATTTTTGTTAGGGAACGGAAACCAAAAAGTTCAGTAGCTGCTTTTACTTGCTGACCCTGCCTGGTACATATCAGCCAAAGAACTTTCATCACTTACGTGCTTCAGAACTTTCAGTCTTCCAATATTTCCAAGGTATAGAACTTATATAGATATATCCAACTGTAGCGGTTTCTTTGATGAGGAACTTAAAACCCTCTTCAAACATTGTATTCATTTATTAGAACATTATAATCTGAATTTAAAGGCACGTCATCAACAGTTTCACATCCAGTATCATGGACACTGAAAGAAGAAAGTGAACTGACTAGAATTTGTGTGAAATATGTGAACATATTTTATGTAAATTATATATATATAAATATAATTTATGTGAATATA
>NW_010390288.1:0-19962 GCF_000710305.1 Buceros rhinoceros silvestris | reverse complement strand
GGAATTCGAGGGGTTATTACCTCGGGACCTCAATCCTTAACACCAAGTAATATCCAAGGAGGAAGAGATTAAAGTGGAGTCATATGAAGGATCAGATAGCTTGGAATTTTTTTCCTAATCATTTCTAGGTTACTAAAAACTAGCAGGGACTCTCCAACAAGTTTTCCAAAGACAACAGAATTTTAAAATCAAAAGTTGTTCATAGAACTGGTGGGTAATAGTAAAAAAGTTACTATTTCCAAAGAAGAAAGTACAACAAATTAAAGGGACAAAATGTAAAGCATGAAAAAGAAATGTATTGAGAACTTTTGCAAAATCTTGAACATTTCACTGGATGAAATGTAAGAAGCATAAGCAAACATGGACATAGATAGAAGAGAGCCTCACTGCGATACTAAGGATGATCTAAGTGAGTATGACAAAAAACAGGTAAAAAATAAGCACATTAATCAAAACTAGAGGGGAAAAAACCCAGATATGAACCACCACACTGGTCTGCAATCCAGAGGAAAAAATAGTAATAAATAAAATTAGAATAAGTAAAACCTCAAAAATTGAGTTTCACAATTGATATTTTCAATAGAATAATGTGGGCAAGACAACCAGCATCAAAAAAAAAAAGTCAGTTCTTACATTATAATATAGGCCACTGCAAAAAGTACTCGACTGCAGTTAAAATTCAATGTCCTGTCTTACATTCCCCAACAACCCCCCCAAAAAACCCCATAAAAACCACAAACATATAGGTGTTAACTTCCTGGAGAAGGTCTACTGACAGAAAAAGCAAGAGGGATAAAGTTCTGCACCAAGAAACCGAGGGTGAAAGTTTTAGAGAAAAGGACAGAGGGAAACCTAGTTAAAAGTCTCCAAAACCACAAGAGGACGGAAATAGCCTATTCTCTATGTCCACAGCACATGAGAAATTATATCTAAAGCAAGAAAGACTCAAACTAAGGGAAAATACCTCACACACTTTCTAATAGCAGAAAGTTCATATGTTAAAACAGATCCACTGAAGAGTCTGCAGACTCTCCCATGCACGGTATTAATAGCATGCCCACACGCACCTGACCTCACATTTGCAGGGGAGTCACAGTAGCATCTTGAGGATCTTTCTGTCCCTACTTCACCAATTATGCCACAGCACATGTATCTGTACTGAATATCAGTTGCCACATTGGTCTTCAGTTGCTCTTATTCTTAAATGTCATGAATTCAAGCAACGAAACCATGCTGAAGAAATTCCCTGTACCAAGACATGATGATGTTTCCAGTCTTGTCACACACATACTTAACATCGCATGATTTTCCTGCGAACATTCGTTCCTAGCACTGTACCTGCTGCATTTGTCTGTATTACTGGCTTTGACTTTTCATTAGTAGTTTGTGGACTTCAGGAGATGCTGGAATTTCCAAGAAAAACCAATCTGTATCTTTTACAGTTGCTGTATTCCATTTCAATCCAGGTAATATTTTATTGGAATAATTAAAATAAGATCAATATGAAGACAATAAATTTCTCATTCAATAAATACACCAATATAAATTTTCTTATCTGTTAGCCATCTTTCCATGAGGAACAGCTACTGTAAAGCTCAAAAAGATGATGGAATTTAAAAGAAGCCATTTGATCTAATAACAATCTCCGCTATTCACATCTTTCATTCCATACTTAAGACAAGGAGCATTGCTTTGTTCTGGGACACATGCTCTCTAGATGTGTAATTTAAACACTACACCTTATCTCATTATATTCCAATTTTTGTATCATAAACATTTTTATTACACAGCCATACTGTTTCTCTCAAACTCTAAGTGGTTTTAATTCAACAGGGATCTGATAAACTTTGCCAGTGTGAAAGGCAAGCACTCAGATTTTTAAAATTCAACACTGTCATTTAGCAGCAAACAGTACTAATATTATAGAACAGATGCTAATTTCTTATCTGTGGGAAATTGTCAGGTTAATGGGAACTTGAGTTTTTCTCATAATTTCTTCTATTTCACCTTGGACATAAGCCTTTGAGGTGCCTTTGCCTCTCTCAATATTCCCACACTTGGATGATTGTAAGAATACTGATCCCCTTAATTCCAGTACAGTAATAAAACAAATAAATAAATGAAAAAGACATCTATCATCTCCACTCTCAGAAATAGTCCCTTAGGATCAGGACTGAAGCATAAGAGACACCCAGCAAGAGAAAAAAAAAAAAAACAATGTTCTCGTATTAGATACTCTATTTTTGTGTAGATAAATGACATTTAGTCTCTAATACAATCTGGGGGTTTTTTTCTTCCCTTTTAAACAGATCAATTGTATAAACAAGTTATCTTTTTTGAAAGATCAAATTGTGAGAAATATTTTTAAGACTTGGAAAACTAATTTTACACCTAAATATTTTATCATTTACTAGGAAAAAAGGTCATAAATACAGCTTCTTTAATAACCCTTTTTAATCTATGAAAACCTGTATGTAAATATTTTGCTAGCAAAAACACTGGTGAGTTTCCCACTGAAAACCCATCATTACCAATGCCTCCAAATAACATTAGCTTTTACAGCATAAACATATAAATAAAACAGAGGTGAGTTTGTCTGTATATGACAGTTTGTCTAGTATATGATAGCAAGTTTCTTATTACTGTCACAAGTGGAGCTGGACTGCAACATTTAATAACAGAGAATAAAAAGGAATAATGGATAATAACAGGTTGGTTTTGCTGTGTCTTCCATTACAATTTCAATTTACTTCTCCTTTCTTAGGACTGTGATTAAATTAAAACAAAAATAGAACACAGGCTAGTAATAAAAGGAAAAGTACTTCCACTGTGTAGTCTTACAGTACTAACAGGTTTTTCTAGAAAGATGGTTTGCAACCAATGTCACCATTTAAAAACATGACTTCTCTAACCAATATGCCAACAACCATATTTGTTAACAAGGGCAGTTTTGAAAATTAATGCAATGGCAGCCTAAGTGACAGTCCTGTCAAGAAATGAAAAGCAGAGCAATTACCTTGGCATGTGTTTGCTTTGTTGGTGGACCTCAGTATCAATTTCTTCAAATATTTAACGATTTTCTTTATAAGAAGAGTTCATTGCAGACCTCTAACCCACCCCACAAAAAAAAAAAAAAACAACCAAACAAAAAACCAACCCAACAGCAGCAGCAGATTTTTATGCACTAAAACACAGGCCTCCACATTCTACTGAAGGACACTATTTTCCTTCACACTGCACTCAGTAACCTCTTCCTATCTACTGCTCATACAACATAAAACTTCCCCAAAACACTTTATCAAAAAATGGAAAAAACTAATATGCAGTTTTCCTATGAAGAAAATTAATATTCTTTCTATAGGAGAGCAGCAGCAATCATTTGGCTAAGCTATACGTGGCTTCAGCTGCACAGAAACCTAGACAGCAGTACTTAGCGATACTTAGAAACCACTTGTCTTCCACATAACAAATACACTCAGGCTAAGAAGTCTAATCCTCTCAAGCAGTCTGTAGGACTCGTACAGAAAGGCAGCCAGAGAAACCGCAGTAATTCTGAGAGACTGCTACAGAACTTTTACTGAGTCTTGAGATGGCTTTTATGTAACACAAACTAGCCACCCATTAACATCTCTAAACATCTTAAAACCTTAATTTCAATAACAAGATTTCTTTTCCCCTCTGCTAAGTAAAAATTCAAGTAAACATTTGTGTTCTATAATATCTGTATTGCATTATTTTTAACTTGTTTGCTATAATTTAGGATGTTAACCACATACACTCCAAAAGCCAATATTTCTTCCAAGTGCTTGTTTTGGAGAGGAGTGGGACAAAACTGACATAGAAGCCAGAAGATTGATGAATTCCTGAAGAGTCACTTCCATAGACAAAAATAATATTCTACTCCTTCTGGTAGAGAAAAGAATTCTCCAAACATATCCTAAGTCTAAGCAGGAGGAAGAGAGCTGAAGGAGTTTCTAGTGCTACAGTCCCAGCAGAATAGGAAAAGGTCATACATACCATACCTTATTTCTAGCTCAAGGTGTAACAAGGAAACAACACAGAGAATTGTACAGAGAAAAGACTTCAGAAAAAAAAAAAAACCACTAATGCCACAAAAATATGCAAGCAAATTAGAAACTGAAGCTCAGGAAATAAAGTACATATTTGAAATGACAGCAGCAATTAGTATACCTAAAAATGCCACATCCCTTTAAAATAAATTACATTCATTATTGTTTCTCTAAAAAAGTTCCGAATTCTACTTGAAGAAAGTAATGCACCTGCTTCGCATTTGTAACTTGGGCTAATGCAATTAATTTCACTACTGACATGAAATATTCTCCATAAATTATTTCCAGGTGAAACAGAATAAATTACTAATGTCAGATAACTTCTATTTTTTACTCAATGTGAAAAAAAGAAAAAAAAAAAATCAATGTAAATTTCAGCACTAATTCACAAAGTTGTTGCTCAGATAGGCCCAGAGGCATCATCCTGCTGAGGCAAATCCAGACCACTACATTCTTTTTTACACAGCTAGTGAACCGTGGCCACTGGTCACTACACTCACTTGCACAGTACTTTCCCCACACAAAGCAGTAGTACACATTTGAACACAAAAAGATCATATCAAACCTTTTTCTTCTACTACTGTGAAGCATAATGTTTAAGAACAGAAACATCAGCAGAAGGATCATATGCTGATTTGGGTTCACGTGTCAAATTTTCAGTAGAGAAGGAGCTGCAGGCATGTTCCTGGTGGTAATCCTGAAAGGAGCTGCAGTGTGCTGAGAGGCCTCATGCTGGAGCAAGGGAAAAGAGTGAGGCAAAAGGAGGGGCAGAGAGGAACTCCTACGGACTGACTGCAATGCTGAAGGCCACAATATTTAGAGGAAAAAAAAAATTGCCAGAGAAAACATTTTCCAAATTATGTTGAGGAATCTGAGATTTGATGTGGTAGAGTACTGTTTCAGATTTAAATGAGCACACATTCAGTTAGTCAGCATTAATAACTTTCATATCCAGAAACAACAAAAGCTGTGACAGGTTCATCTCTGGCTGCATTTACTCACGGATTGAAACAAGGAGTAAAAATGCACACATTTGGTTTAATAATGATACTGAAGCACAAGAAAAAAACTTAAAAGGATTACCTGAGTAATCTCTTGTAAGCCATCTCTTGGTAACTGGTAAGACTCAATTAGCTGATATTTGATACGTTAAGAATTTTTTATTTATGAACGAGCACTACAAAAGTGCCACACCTACAATATGTAATTACCACAAACACTTCATAAAACTGACATAAGTTGTATTTTACTACTTCAAAACTGTTTGAAGTTACAAATTTTCCCAAGTGCCCCAATTAATTTCTGATCTAAACTACTGAACTGTAGCAGAGCTAGCAATTATACTGTACAGAATGTACTGCAGATTTGTGTAGCTTGATTTCACAGAGCAATCCAAATAAACTTGTAATTGCTTCCTCACTGTCCTAAATAACAGGGTGGTGGATGCGGAGATATTTGCCTCTGTTCTCCTATTAGTGATGATTCACAGCAGTGTATAATTTCATCACAGTGCACAGAACTAGCAAACTACAGAAGTGTGATTATTTGCAAAGACAAAGGATTTGAAAATAAGATTACCTTTTCAGACAAAGAAAATAAAACCACCCCTCCAAACTGTCACAAAGTATAAAAACATAAAAGCAATAGTAACAAGGCTGTTTATATAACTATAATATCAAATTAAGATAAGTAGATATTTAGACTTTAGATACAATTACTATCTCTGTTCAATATATGCCAGAAACTCCTGGAGTGGAACCAGTCTTATTATTCAAAAACAATTGCCTGCAAAAAGTTTATTATAGCCTAAAAATAACATTAATCCCATAAGTTTTATTTTATACATGAATATGAGGCTACAGTTGGTTCTTCCTAATATTTCCATAGTAAATAGCAAATCTACTGCTCAAAGAATGGATTGCAATTGTTAGAAACAGTCCTATAAACAACGCATATTCCCTGCCCGCCAGTGTCCCCCCCACGCCCCATTCCCCTTTTTTGAACTATCATCTCTTTACAGAGTGTCACAATATCTTCAAATGTAAGTGCGTCGTAACTGCAGTTTCAGAAATCCACTCTGCACACTGCATGTCCAGCTATATAAACTACACCTGAACTCTGTGGTCAGGAAAGAATAACTAGCTAGACAAATCGAGACAACAGATGGCCTAGCTACCCTCTGTCCTCCCCAACACATTCTAGTTTTTTAATTGCCCTTGCTCACTGTATCATGTGTATTAATAATAACATATAATTTTCAGTGCCGGGCTTGAAATTTAGATCGTGTAAAGCGAACATTGTTGAATATACTTCACTGGGCAGAATTTGGGATTTGATCTTCCTTTCAAGTGTGCCAGCGTCTCGACTAAATGGTTATCTTGGTTCCTCTTTATCACCTTTATCATTGCTACCATGCATCTTTTACAATCCACTGAGAGTTCAGTAAACTTTCTTGCCTGGAGTGCTCTCAGTGCAAACAACACAAAAGAAACAGGCTCTGCCAAAAGAGGCTGCGTACACTTAAACTTCCTGCCGGCAATGCCTGAAGTCAGAATTTTGGAATCTAGACTAAACATTCAATGCATGAGTCAGCCTGCTGTTACAGGGCATTTAAGAAAAAGTTCAGGGAAATATTTTCCAAAACCCATCATTAGTAGTCAATTCCTTATTAAATAGTCCTATGTAAAAAAAGAAATTTAGCTGGTGGAGTACAAAGAGGAAGAAAAGGATAGACATTTAGTGCTCCCATGTCAACATGATCATAACCAAATTTGAATCAGGCTATGTCTGTTCCTGCGTACGCATTCACACACTAATTCGTTTCAAAAGCCTAAGGCGTGTGATATACTAAAAATACTACCTGCTACATTAGCATAACAAATACATACATCACTACAACCACATATGCAAGTTGCAGGTACAAATTCTAACGCATTAATTTGCATTATTCAAGCACTAAAGACCCTCACCTTTGGAGACCAGACATCAGTTCACTGAGGAATTGTAAAACCAAAAGTATCTAGTACACTATAAAGTAATTAACAACCTAGATGTAAAATAGATTCAGTAAGGGAACAAGAAACCTATAATAAGAATACAGGGGAGCACAAACCTTGAGTATTTTCAGGAGCCTCACTCTGCATGCACATATTAGAATTTATGGCTAACTGAGTTTTCGGACAGATAAAACATAGACTAATTACCTCTACAAATGTTTCCAGGACAATCAACGAAACCTAAACAGACACATAGAACAATTTCATCGAACAATCAAAAAGAAACAGGCATCTTTGAGCAACAAGAGGTGAAAGTACACGTTTCAAGAGTAGTGGGATGACAGGACACCAAGGAAAGAAAAGCTCTGAAAATGACATACTTATCATCAGTCTGACAACAGGAGATAGCACCCTGTCTTGTCAAACAATCAGGACAAAGCAGTTCAGCAAGCTGAGAAAACAGTTGTTCAGCAGCATTTGGATGGAACCTCATGGGAAAAAAAAATGTTACATTTATCAAGGCCAAAAAAGAGCATGCTATAATATTTGAAACAGATGACAGTAAAGGACAAGAATCATAAGCACAAGCTTAAGTCACCAGAACATATCAGAGAATTTGGACATCTCCTTCCATTACAAAAGAGCATAGATTTGCAAGTTTTCACCATTTGGTCAAGTTACGACCACATCTCTGTAGATAACCAGTAAAAACACAAAGACAGAGAAAACAAGTAGGCCTCTATGAAATCAATACACAACAGTGAACCAGAGATGAACAGCATTCTGAAGGCGATACTATGATAGAGAGACAGAAACCAAATAGTACAAGAATGCAGACAATATCGCAATATTAAAAGAATGTTTTGAAAGATGGGTAATACAGGAGATGAGACTAGGCCAAGCGAAATTGGAAGATACTAAATACTTCAGCTAGAAGAAAAGAAGAGATGAGAAAAATATCTTCTTTTTCCAGTGCAGAGCAGAATGAAGAAAATCCGGAGGGAGGTCAGAGCATTTAGAAATCTAAGAGAACATTACTTTTGAAGAAGCAGAATTGCTAAGCCAGAGGTACTGATTTAATAAAAATAGGTTTTGATCACGAACTATGAAGCAGAAGTTATCCTAACTAACGCTAGAGAATTGGAAACAGCATCAACTAAGGAAGACCCAGAAATCTTAAGTTAAACATTAAGGGCTTGGATAGGTGGTAGCTAATGAAAACAGTAGGAGATTTGTAAAATAATTAGATGAAATAATATTATAAGAGGGGAAAATTAGAAAATGCTATCTGGATTTGAGCTGCTAGTAGACTTCAGTGAAAAACACAGGGGAATAAAGGCAATTATGCAGAAGTTATGCACATTTGAATGCTAACAGACAGAAAAGGAGCAATATGAATGGCATGAGTTGTCAGTACAAAAGAAAAAAGACTATTAAAAAAAGACATGAAGCAAAGAGCAGCTATAGTCATGAGAAAAGAAGTGTTTCTAAGTGAGAAGAACAAAATAAAATTGATAAAATGGATAAAAAAGGTACATGAAGATTTTTCCTACCATTCCTAATAAAGGCAATTATGTAACACACATTACAATTATTACAAACAGTTAAAAATCCATTTGTTTTACGAATAAGGATAAAAATATTCTGACATCAATCTAAATTAACTTTCACATTTTCTTTTCTAGAAGGTTCAGTTATCTAAGGTACAGATTGTTAGAAGAGTCTCTAGTCAAATTTGTTGGTAAAACATATTTTGTCAAGGTTATAATCACTCTATACACTCCCGTGTTTTTGCATCAACACCTCAAAAACAACAGCTTTTTAACAGGAATGAATAGAAGCAGCTGAAATTACTAGTGATTTAGAAATTAACCAAAGCCCTACCACACAGTTTTAGTAGGTCTGGTTATTCTTTATTATAAATTTTTCCGTGTCCGCTACATGATAGGTGGCCACTTCATGATGTCAGAAGTGAAAACCAGTTAGCATGGAATCAGCCTCGCCCCGAGCAAGTCAGGAAGCTTGCTTTGCATAAAAGTTTTGAAAATTTCAGTGATTTGTGCCTTCAGCTTGCTTATGCCGTCCTTCTAGCTGATGTCTAAAAGGTGCCTGTATTTAACAGGCTCAGCATCTGAGTGAATATAAGTCAGACACATAAGGAAGTGTTTTACACTGTTAATAAAATCCAATCTCCAGTCTGGCAGTGATGTTAACCTTACTCTCCCAAACCCCTGTCTGCCATTCTACTATAATTCTGGGATCATTGTAAATCTATAAAAAGAATTGAACAACAAATACTAACAACTCACAAAAGTGCTATTTTTGCAATACCACCATTCAGTAAGTTCCCATGCCATGTTCATTTCCAGCACAAAGATTATCCCTAATATCTAATAATAATAATACCAATTTAAAAAAAAGTCAGAACTTAAAGTCTTTGAGTACTTGGCAGGGGGGATGCGGGGTGCAAAACCACAGATAACCAAAAAATTTGGTTGTTTAATTCATAAATTCCATCTAGTGAGACAAGTCACCGCATAAAAACTACATACTTTCAGTTCAACTAAAATAGCAGACTGCAGGAAGAATGGGCAAGACCGAGAAAAATCACCAATCAGCATTTAATTACCATTGGATTAATTCTCATCTTTATCATTACTGTGTCAATTATATGTTGAAGGTATCAACTTCAAAAAACTTTGATTAGCTGTTCAGTTCTGGAACGACTTTCAAAAATTGGTTCTTCAGCATTTCTGCAATATGGGTCAATCAAGAATAAGATGTAAGCTACGTAACTCATGTATCAGTTTCCAACCACAAGAAATGGTGACCCAAGAAGGTTGAACTGGGTAGAGGAAACGGAGGGGGGAAAAAAAAAAAAAAAAAAAAAAAAAAAAAAAAAAAAAAAAAAAAAAAAGCTTTATATTTACTTTCATCCAAACACAAAGAAAAAAACTTCCTGCTTTCCTGCTTTTCAGCCTGACTGTCATAAGCATCAGAGGCCTAAATGTTGAGCTTTCAAATCACCCAGTTACTCTGTAGCTCTCAATTCTACATGGAGTTCCTTACGAAATCCCTTTGTGCTCCTCACTAGTTTTGGATGTTCATTACAAAGCACAGGAAAAATGTAATTTTCTAGCACTAGGACAAATGAGGAAAAATAACTTATGAACACTGGAGTAACAAACTCCCTTCCCCCTTCAGGGAAAGGGCACTGAAGACTGAAAGAGCTACCCAGCTCAGTTGTATGTTCATTCTCACCTGAAAGCAGACCTCTTCTGACAGCTAACAAGGTTGACAACTGTCAGTTTGATGGTTGGTATGCCCCTAACAGAATTGCTGAGATGGAGACTTTAAAAAAAAAAAAAAAAAAAAATCAGCTACTGTCTACGGCTTCATTTTCACTCAAATCCATCAGGACAATTAATTTTGCTTCCAAAGGCTTCAATTGTTCCAAGTTTTCAGAGCTGTTGCCAAGAGCTCCTGGATCCTGTAGTAATACAACTATGCCCAACACCACTCTATTCCAACAACTTACAAACATAAGGGCAGCCATCAAGGACATCACTTTTCCAGGTCTGCCTCATGACAGGGCTTCTGTACACATGCAGAAAAAGACTGTGTGCACCACATGACTCCTCCACTTGCAGGCACTGTTCACATGCAAGATCAGCACAAGCCCAGATTTAGAGTTATACCTTTCTGTTGCATCTTATGCACTTTTGGTGGAAGCTGCAAAGGATGTAAATAATATCATAGAACTTCAGAAAAAGAAAGGTATAGCCTTAAAGTGTTTCAAAACCATGATACTTATAAAATGTATCAGCAGGCACTCTTTAATAATTTTTTTCTTCAAAGTAACAAAGACAGAAGTCTTCCCACAGCATGAGGCAAGGTTCATTAAGTAGCTTGTACAGCAGCTAACAATTGCATACAGACAGCATGGCTTTTAAGAAAACCTGAAAAAAAAAAATAAAGACCTTTCTAGTTTAATATGCCATAACGCATGAGCTGAACCACTGCAATTTGTGAGGTAGTCCCATGGAAGTCCCATTAGCAGAGATTTTTACCCTAAGATGAAGGTAGGGACCACCAGCACAGCACTCCCCATTCACAGGAAACACTAAGATGCTTCTGTCCCTGTCTGCAGATGCCTGTTCCTCGGACATACCAGAAAGGAGATGGAACCGGAGTCATTCTAGGTGATTAAAGCAAGCTTTCTGAACACATCTACACAGTTTATGCCCCGAAAGGATGCTACGAGTCCAAAATAACACTGATGTGGTCCTCTAGCCAGCTACTTAAGTACAGAGTGTAAGTTACAAATAAGGAATATGGATTGGCAGCATACATATATAGACTTATACAGCACTAAAAAAAAAAAGTAGAAATAAGATATTGCACAGCTGAAAATAACTTTTCTCCCCTTCTCATCCTTCCTCCCCGCAGGAAGGTGGGAATGAATCCTACGACTGAGCTCTCTCAGTTTCTGCAGTCTCACTTATATCCACAGTACAAAGCAGGCATATTGTAGACACCGAGTGGAGCCATGACTACCACCTAATTATTTTTAGCCCTGCATATAGGTAAGTCAGATCACCAAAATTCATATCAACCTAAGGAAAACTTTTTTCCCACCACCTGTAAAATGGTTTACAGCCAAAGAACCTCATAGAAAGTAGGTAATCATGAATCTATTTAAACTATTTTGAGGCTGAGACATTTCACCCCTGGTTTTGACCTAAAGGAGATCCTTTAGGTTAGAGAAGGATTCAAACTTCAACGTTTAATACTGTAATCATCAATTCTAAGAAAAATTCGAAGGAGAATTACTAGAAGCAGACTGTATTGCTAGTGTTCCACCCTGTGCACATCAGTATGAAAAGTAGCTTCATTTTCAGATTTAATGGGAGGACAGTACAATTTCCCTGTAGCCTGGAACTACTTATATAATTACTATAGTTATTCACAGAAGACTAATAGAAAAGCAATGTCTAACTAATGTGCTCTAGTTACTATAGAAGCAGCACAAAGGTGTAGGAGTGCCATTTCGAATCACCTTTCAACTTTTTTGTTCACTGAACTCTACAAAAAGTTTTCTGCAAAGATTAAACTCAATTTTAGAATTAATTTTCTTCATCAATATTCATGGTTTTTATTTGCTTCTATTGAAAATGTACGTAGTAAAATTTTACTGTCATTTGTACCAAGAACTGGTTTCTAAGACTTAGCTCCATCAAATGAAGATTAAAAGACATTCGTGGGAGACCAATATTGTACAAGGTCTCAGAATAGTAAAAAATTAATATAAAATACTCTGAAAGCTATGCTTCCTTATAATTAATTTTAAGAGAAAGAGGAAATGATTTGAAAAAATCTATTCTCTAAGAGTTTTTCACCACTGGACTCCCTTCTCAAGTACAATCTCCCACACTCAAGTAAAAACTATTACTTATATTTCAGTAATACTAAATGATTTGTCAGACAAAGCAAATACAGAAAGAACCTCAGAGAAGAGCAAGACAAACCTAGTACCAGGTAAGACCAGAACCACAAAAAGCTAAGAGTTGCAGAGTAACCACCTGAACTTTCCAAGAGCACAAAACTGAGACAGGGAAAGCTACAACCTAGAAGACATATCAAGCGTTTCTTACTATTATACATAATTTATTTTTCATGGAAATCAGAATCTTGTAGCAAAAGGCAATGTGCGCACTTGAAACAAAAATTAAGAACGCTGTTGGTTATTAGTAAAGACGATGAAAAAAATATCTCCATAATTTACAGATGAATAGGCAATCCCACTCACCTGTCTTCACTAAAACGTCGACCAACCAAAATTTTACATTTGTCCGGAGGGAGACAAGCTGCTAGCAAAGGTACTGTCCTTAATACTCGACTTTCCTGTCAAAAAGAGAAGTTACTTTTGAATAAAATCAAGCAGGGCTTCTATGAAATGTTAATGTTTCCATTTACTTTCAAGTTCTTTGACTACAGATGCAGGATAAGAAAAAAAAAAATCTTACCAGATAACAGAAAAAAGATAAAATACACAATTTTGATGCATTCAAATCCTATTGTTTTGATTTACAGCATTGAATTTAATCTTAACTACCTTACAATCATCAGCATAAATTTTAACTAGGCTATCACTATCAAAAACAACAACAAACCTCACAGAATAATAAACAGTAGGCAAAAACCAGCATTTGCACTAATGTAATGGGTCAGGGAGCTAATGTCTGTCTATTCGAAAATGAAGGGAAGACTTGATTTCCACAAACAGGTGCTAAAAATAGAAGCACTGGGTATGTTTGTATTTCACACTGTCTGTTCAAATATCTTCACTCTGCTCTCACTTCACAGTAACCAAGACAACAGCATCAACACCGTCACAAATACTCTCTCATGCCGTTCAGGCTGTGTTGACTATGTATTTGCCCACATCCTTCTGCCACAGATGAAGAAGGTGACTGCCATGCCTGGGTGGAGAGCAAGGGCAATTCAGATCTCAAAGAGCATTAAGGAGACCTGTGTTGTAGCATGGCTTCAGAAAATAGAGGAAGAGGGAAGTATTGCCAGCTGAAACAAACCATCTACTCACCAAACAGAACAATTTGTTTCTGTCCTTTTACAGAGTTGGGAACACACTAGTTTTTGTCCAGACAAGAAGTATTGCAAATGGAGCTTGAATATTTAGGATATCAATTTTTGTCTTTCCATCAAGGAAAAGGAGCGTATGTTTATCTTGCATTTAATGCAGACAGCAAGCCAACACAGAAAACTGAATGAAAGTTTCAATTTAATTATTTATTACAAGAGGAATAAGGGAAGGTTCTTAGCTGAATCTAGTAAGAGGCAAGACACTTGAGGTCATGCGAGGATTATGAAAGCCTTACACCCACTAAGAAATGAGTTCTTACAATATTCTCAACCTTAATGTCTCACGATTCAGACAATGAAAATACAAAGATCAGTCCTTAAACCACGGGATTAATTAATGAAAACCCAGGAGGGTTTTCATCTGTCTTTTGAGTTATGAGCCATATATCAACAATTCAGTATTTGTGAACTTGTAAGGCCTTGATAAGCTCTCTCAGTTTTCTCTGGGTGGCTGTTACCTTTCACAAGTATTAATGTGCAGCTGCCTGCAGCTCTCACATTGTCCTGCTACTGCACTGCTGTTAAATTAGTTCTGTGAAGACTTTTATCACTGTTGCCTAAAACCTTTATTAATTTTGCTTTTTCTGATCCATACCTACTCATCCACTATAAATAAAATATCATGGAGTTGAAGGAATAAGTTGTCCCGCTACATCCACCTCCACTTTGCACAGCGGCAGCAGCAGCATGTCTCCTAGCCATAGATGAAGATCAAAGTGTCTGGGGAGTGAAGTGCTAGCAAGGAGAGGGAGAAATATCCTTTGAATGACCATTGATTTCTTCCATCTCAGCAAAGTGGAATAAGCCATCAATGGTGGTACCGTATTATTCATCTTTATTTCATCATTATTAAATAACACTCCAATTCACTAGTCAGAAAACTCCCTTCTTCATAAAAGAGTAAGAAGCGGCAATAAAGGTCCTAGAAGAAAATAAATAATTTATCTCTGATAAGCCAAACCAGAAGAGCTATCATCAGTCAAGGGAAAGACATTCAACAGTTTCCTCCAACATCGTATCATTACTTCAGAATTACCTTTCATATTGAATAAATGCATTCTCTTACCAACAGGGAAAATGGAATTTTCCCATCTAAAACCACTCCATGTTTACAGGAAGATTAAACATGAAATTCAGAACTGAACGGAATTGTTTGAGAAGAGATGCTTAAGAATATTTGAGTCAAATTAACATGGAAAAAAGTTTCATTTGTTTGTAATTTTCTTCATTAGAAAACATTTGTATTTAACTAGACTATTACAACCTATTTGTTACCATATTGGCTATTTTCCATTCACTGGTTCGGAAATGAGCAGTTATTCTCTGCTTTGTTCTTCTCGGTGTTCTAATAGTTATTTGCAACTCTATTTATTCGTTATTTGACCACTGAAGTACACAAACAGAAATAGGTTTGGAGGACTTCCATGGTGGGTTGATTTTTGCTAACCTCCAGATGCCCACGAAGATCCATCTATTAATGCCCCTCCTCAAGGAGAAAATCAACATGAAAATGAACTTGCAGGTCAAGATAAAGGCAGTTTAATAAAGAAAAGTGAAGGCCATGTGCAGAAGCAAAGGAAAACAAAAAGATTTTTTTCTCTACTTTCCAACAGCAGGTTATGTCTAGCCACTTCCTGGGAAGTAGCGCGTAGCACTTGCTCCAGAAGACAAACTCCTTAAAAACAAATGCTTGGGTCAGATTGGGTCAGCTGTCCTCACTACATCCCCTCTCAATCTCTTGCCCATCCCCAGGCTACTTTGCAGGAAGGAGCACTGTTCAGCAATAGCCAAAACAGTGGTGTGTTATTAACATTGTTCTAGCCACAAATAGAAAGCACAGCACCATGAGGGCTGCTGTGGTGGAAGGTAACTCCATCCCAGCCAGATACAACTTACTTTCTGAGGGTTTTTTTTTGTTCTTTTCTTGGAATTTTGTTCCAATTGTACCAATTTTGTACCAATTTGGAATTGGTACTTTTTGGTTAGCATAGTATTATTCATCTATAATGATCAAGACAGTTTTAGCTAATAAAAATATTTATTAAAGACAGCAGATACATATTTCCTCCATTTTTGTTTATGAATTGTTAAGACAGTTAGCAAAAGCTTTCCCCTTATATTTAATTCTTACTGATCAATAAGGAATACTGCACAGAAGTACTAAAAGGAGCAAGTCAAAGCTAATTTTTGATATTAGATCTATATATGAATTCATTAAATATACACAATCTTAAGTTTTCTTCTCAGATGCTTAACATTGAAAATTCTTACACTTATCGGTAGATAGAATGCAGGAAAACAGAACCTAAACAGATACCCTATGCTGTGCTTTAAGGGTTCTGTCCTGAGTTATACCTATCACTCAGGTTTTGAAAAGTACGTAACAGCCTGCAGTCTGCTGGAGATCACTCCAAGGGCAATAGAGGGCCAAGGTAAGACAAAGGGGTTTGCATATCTTCCTATGACCTGACATAAGGAAAAGTGACAAAATTATTTTATTTACTTTTATCTGTATGCAAAGAATAAAAAGAAATTAGGCTAGGCAAATAACTCTTTCACCTTTCCACTAATCCTGATGCTGGGTTTGAGATGCTGGGTTTCTATATATTATTCTTTTTTAAATTACTCTCCTTATGAACTATGGTACAATAACAGTATTCAGAAAACAAGTATTTAACCTTCGACGTGGAATGCTGAACTCTTTGAATTTCTTCAGAAATAAAAATCTAATTAATTCATGGACCTGTTATGCCAAATGGAAGCTGGATGGCAGGATTGCTCAACTGGGATCCATTGTTCTGCAACAACTGATTCCTCTCTCACAGTTCCTGATACCTACACGGGTCTATCTGGCAGGATGGCCTCTGGACAGTAAGAATGTGGAGACAGTCACATTAAACAGAGCACAGGAAATGTTGCTCCTGACTTCCTGCATTACTATCTCACCTGAATACAAGTCTCAATAGCATCATTTGACCATAGTTGGTGGCTTACTTCACTGCACTGCAGACTTCCAAAGCAAATAAATAATGAAGCACGTGAAGGATGACAGTTGGCACTGATGTGCTGTAGGGGAGCACATTCACTATCTGGTTAGTTTAATGACATACTTTTGAAACAGACTCTTCAGAGTGTATCTGTAATGAAATGGCAGTAAGAAGGATCAGATACAGTCCAGAAGGCTTATCTGTCTTCAAGACTGATTGTATTTTGAGTATAAGCAGCTACTGCAAAGGGAACCTATCTTTTGTCAAGTATGCTTCTGCTGTTCTGGAGTCAAAAGCATCACCTGTGAGCATCTAAGACAAACGCTTTCAAAGATCACTGCAAGATACTTCTCGCTTCCCACCATTTGTTCGGATTTATCTCTGATAAACCAAATGCTCTCACGTAGTCAAATAGTTAAATTTTTCCCCTCAGATGGACTGTCTTCAAATACAGTGGTCTTCCAACTAATTCATCATTTGAATTATTATCATGTAACATATACTATTGGAAAAGTTGCATCCCATTGTAAAACCTAGCTATTGTGATTTACAGAAAGAGTAGAAAGCCTTTCAGAAGGACACAGGAATAGTGTATGAAGTCTAAAAAGAATCTGCAAACTTTTTCCTAATACTTTCCACCATGAATAAGGAATTCAACACAATTCAAATGCCAGTTCAAAGTTCTGTGGCACATTTTTAAATCATTTTTCCATGTATGCATAAGTATTTTTGAAATAACACAAAACAGTACTCTTATTATAAGTAGCCAATATAAAACAGTCACAACTTTCCTATTTGGGCCCCCAAAATATCATGGCTTCTGTATTGTTTCTGTATGAGAAAACACTTTTCTCTAACTTTCTCTTACATTCTACTTAATTACTTCAGGCAAAGACTCTGTGTGTGCTGATTGAGCTACTGTATGATGCTACGTGAACAGCTGGACCAGAGGAATACAGGTTTCTGAACTTCATAGTCTAATCTGTAGACATACCATACCCAGATCTGTTTAACTGGAGTTCAACTTCAAAAATCCTTATGATCTACCACCATTCTCCATTGTTAACAGACAAGAAAACATCAACATAAATTCTGCTACAAGGTAAACCAAAACATACTGTTCCGAAGGCAAACTTTTTTTCATTGTTTTTCTTTTTTTTTTATTTTTCAAAGTTTTTCATTGGCTAAACAGTTAAGATAATCATGAATTGCTTAATTCATATTTTTAATACTAATGTTAACAAAAGAACACTGCTATAATCAAAACATTTTCATCGCTGGATAAACTCTAAGCACCTCTGTGACGTAGCATGTCATGATTAGTTCCTGCAATTGGTATCAAGGCAAATAGACTTCAGATTCTAACAGGACTATTCAGATAAGAAAAGACATCTTACATGCATGGAAGCTGCACAAATAAGGTGTGATTTCAGAAGATACAGTAATTCAGAACTGAATAAAAGGGACAGTAACTCAGGCAAACTGGCATTTCAATCATCAAGTTTGAAAGGAAAAATCATTATGCTGTAAAGAGCATAGTTGTTTCCCCTTCCCTACCGTTTGCTGCATTAAGATTCCAGCTGAACTCCAACAATTAGCACAGCCTTACTCACCTCTGCTGGATGCTGAATTATATACAAACAGGTGGAGACCTTCAGCGGATGTACTGGCAGGAAGGGGCATAAACACACCTTCTGAGGACGGCTATATGGTGGAAAGGAGCGAGATAACAATAGAATTAATTAGCAATTTACGAAAGGTGGCATAAACATATTGCACAAACACATGCCACATCCTAAGAGGCACATTAAGAACATCCTCTTATGACCATATTAAACCTTATCTTATTTTCTGCTTGATACTCCTTCTGTTTCTAAAAATAAAGACGCAAGGTTTTCATTGGACTAGAGTTGTGAGAACAATGTTCAGACCCCTTCAGTGGTATAGTTAGGATTAAAACACTGTAGTAATCATTTCATCATCTTCAAGAGGAGCAATTTAGTAGTATCCATAAGCCATAATGCCTTTCATACCAAGTTAATGTTTCAACAATTTGATAAAATAGTAGAATATATATATGTATCTATAAAATTCACATAATATTTACAATAATTACAATAAAAAATTTCAGAAGTATACACACACACAAAACATCAGACGTGCTCTATTTATGATTCGGTATGAAAACAAAAAATGCTTATCAGAAACTTCTAATTTAAGTCTGAAAAAGAAAATTAAAAAAATATTTAAAATTCTTTGGCGTACTGCACATAGCAGAACTGCACCTGAAGAAACAAAAAAAATAAATACTGCTTGGCATGAAACTAATATGCTGAAAGATCAAGAAAAAACAGAAGCAAAGAATTAAGCTTGAAATTATACGTAGAGTAATTGAAGTTGTTACCCCAAAACCACACATACACACACAGAAGTCACTACAGCTACTCACAGACGTTACTTAACTCAGAAAAATTACAGACTTCCTTAACAGTGAAGCTATTACCAGTATTCAACACTTAAAAATCACACCACCCCTGCAAATAAAGCTCTCTGAGCTTAAAAAATACAAAGTCGGGATCTTCAGTGGAATGGCAGGGACTCAGAGCACAACTTCACCTATATCCTTCTTGCAGTCTTCATTGCTAGCAGTTTATCTGTTGGTCACATGAGAGACAGTAAGCAATCACTGCAGTAGACATGATTTACAGAGGCAAATTCTGAAGGCAAGTCCAGATGAACTTCATGGAGACCTCAACTGACGCTGTATTTGCTTGTCCACAAGACTCTGCACCCAGTCAAGTGTACTTAGTAATGTTACAGTAATCCAAGCCAGTATAACTGTATGTTAAGGGTCAAGGGACCGAGGTAATAAAAACTTTAATAACTCCTCGAATCCTTAACGATCCCCTCTGTCTTGAATAGACAGAGGAGTTGAAAGGGAAAGAAAGAAATTCACACCTCGGTCTGCATTCGGAAAAAAATGAAACAAACTTTTAATATACAATAAATTCGTGTGTAACTATACTCTATGCGTATATATATGCATATAGTTACAACCCGAGAGACAGAGAAAAAGTAAAAACTGAAGAAGAGAGGTTTTCACAAACTGTTCCTGTCCTTCTCGCGCCGGGAAGGGGGGGCTGCGTGGCCGGTGCCGGTGGGCAGCTGCTCTCAGTCCCCGCGGTGAGATGGGGGGGGAAATCCTGCTCACGGCCGATTTCACGGCAGGAAAAACTCCCTTCACGA
>NW_010390287.1:0-5938 GCF_000710305.1 Buceros rhinoceros silvestris | reverse complement strand
CCTGGTTCTCGGGTGTGGACAGTGGCGCACAGGCTCCTCCGCTGGGCTGAGGTACTGCTTGAAGGTACTCGTCCGATTTCCCTTGTGCAACGTGTCAGCTCATCCTCCGGTTTCACATACAGCGTATTTGCCATTTTTCTGCCTGCCTTGGCATGCGAATGAGCACTGATGAAGCCACGAGCGAGGTGTGGGTCCCGCATCGCACCGCATGACACCGCCTCAGCTGGGCCCGGGGCTCTCCCTAGGGAGGCAACCGAAGGAGCACCTGTGCTTAGTGCCCGCCCAGTCGGGGCCGACCAGCACAGGTGCTCTGAAGGTAAAATTAGGCCTAAAACCAGAGTAAATCAAATAACGGTTTACTCTACCGAAAGACAAATACTAAGGGTTCCCCTTAAGTAAGAGTAGGCTTCTAGACAAAAGCAGCGTCTTTTGTTCCAAAAAAAAAAACCAAACAGGTACATCTGTGCAAGGTCTTTTACACTGGAAAACCTTTGTTGTTGTCTTCAATTATATCTACCAGCAAATTGTCTCTTTTCTTAAGCCACGTGGCTACCACAAAAGTACCACTAGAGACTCCAGGGACATACAGGCACAAGACCTGCAAACCATTTAATATGCACAACATGCTGTAAAGACACTGACAACTTGACAAAGTAATGCAGCACAGATGCTGTTACTTGCTGTGAATTCACACATGCCATTCCCCTTCCTCCCAAAACTAAGACAGACAGACCACTTTTTTATATAGTACCAGAGAAGCGCCGAGTGGGGACAAGTCCGTTGCCCTCTACTTAGCATCCCCGACCAGTCCCTAACTATCATAAATAGCCAAGGAACACCTAAGCCTTTTCACAGGATGATTAAAACTAGTGAAAAAATGCTGTTCCTCATTCATATTAGAATAATGGCAAAATATTGATTTGAAAGCCAGCTATTTAAAAAAATCAGATGTGCTTAAGCATCGTCTGAGACCTACGCTATTAGGCTTTAACAGCTTAGAGCACTCGGGTGTATGACAACAAACCATTTCCCCTGTGCCAGATTCCTTGGATTAGAGTCAGAAACAGTTAATGTGTCTAGCATTATGTGTCTAACAAATAAATCATACAGATGAATAGATAACTCATCTGTCCCGTGATACTATGATCAAAGTTCACGGCTGCTCTCAGGAAAACAAACCATCAACAAGTATATGTTAAACTGAGCTCTTTATTTGATGACTACTGTCAGTGGCAAACATATTAGCATTCGTCTCTGCTTTTACCTTAACAAAAATTTTATTTTTTAATAGAAATATAAAAACATTTTTCAATAGAATTGGAGGTTGCAACTTTGATCTTACAAAAGAATGATTTTTATTTTTTAGGATGAAAATGAGAGTAATTCCAGTTGAGTGCAAATTTCACTTCAGACATCAGTGTCCAGTTTTCACAGCCACCAACATTACAAAATGTATTGCACCTAGGTTTTCATCTATACATATGAATAAAAATTCTGCAGAACAGTTCTACATGAGTACCAAGACATCAAAAGTACACCTTCTAGTAAGGCAAATGGATTTTTTTTACTTGGACACCATCAACACGGTCAAAAAGTGCTCAGAACACCTAAGCAATATATAATGCAGTTGATATTTTTATGATCCCACCTGTTTTTCAACTAAAAAGAAATATCATTAAATAAACAACTTTTTTGTATCATGTAAGTGAAAATATTAAATAACTTTAAGCACAGTAATTTTTTTTAAATTGACTTTGATAAAACCAATTCATGATGATCAAAGTACAGTTCAGTGAGACTGAATTTGGCAAAGCAAACATTTAAAACTGACAAGTATTTTTAACTCGAAATGTCAATAAAAGGACAACACATTATTTCCTAAAACTAAAAAGTTATCAGTATAAAAAGAAACACAAAATACAAGTTTTTTTGTAACTATTCAAACCCCTGTCTATAACAATATTCAGCTGAGAGAGACCTCACCTCTGCATTACACACATACATTCCAGGAACTGCAATCCCTAATGGCCATAGCCATTGGGATAAATATGAAAGAAAAAGGAAATAACAAAAAAGAAAAAACTTCTGCTGTTAAGCTTGTAATTATCTCTCTGAACACTGAAATATTTTTCTAGATTTTTATTTGCAATCTTTTACTAACATTATTAACATTTGTTTATTTCCTGTAATTCTGTTGTGAAATCACCATCTTCTTAGGAGACTGAGGATCTGTAGAAATAATTGCTTGTTAGGACCAGAAGAGGGAGCTCAAAATAATATTTTTATTTCTTAAGGTAAAGCAGCATCTAAGTGTACGTTTTAAAGTTAAAGGTACTTTTTAAACATTCATTAGACACTTTGATATATTATACATTTAAAGTAACGGATTAACCTCTCTGATTGGCATCTGTAGTAATGGCAGTACAGCTTGCAGTTCAGGTAAATGGCCTTTTTTTAGTTTGGGGGCAATTGAGCCTTCCATTCCCATCTCACTTGAATTCCAGTCGCCTCCGTCAGTGGCTATAAGACCTGTATGCACCCCCAAGAACCCTCCTTCCCTCCCACAGCTGATACCTGAACAAACAAGCAAGTTGCCCTGCCCCAAATGCATTCAGCCTCACCTCTTCTTCTCCGCCAGTCAGGCACAGAGAGGCATGAGGCACAGGGAAGCATTCTTTCTGATGGGAATCAGAGCTTCTCTCAACTCTTGCTATAAAGTCTCAGTGCACACATACACCTGAGGAATCTTCAATCCAAGAGAACATCTTAATGTATTTTTAAAGGACAAACTGACTTACATATCTCTGTTTTCAAAGGAGACTAAAAAAGTCTGAGGCTCTGCTTTTGCCTCCTTAACTGCAGCCTCTGCAGTTACTGTTGTACCAAGTTCTTGGCTGTGCTGCTTCACAGATTTAAGCCACCACACAAAGTTACCAGATTTTAAATTTGCCTATCCCCTACCTTTTAACACAATATATCCTGCCACAGGTGTGAATATGGACATGGAATACAAAAGCACATCTCCCTTTTTGAGGGACTCAGTCTGTGTTGGATTAGACATGATGAAAGGGAATTTCTTGGATAAGTACATTTGTATCGAACACTACATAATTATGTGTTTTCATACACTAAATAGCATATCCATTTCCACTTAATGTTTCTGAAGTTTAGCGTGATAGAATCACTGTTATGGACAGTATCAGGCAAATGGAAATGGGAGAATGGTACCACTAGAGAAATCTGGGATGAAGTATACAAGCAGGATCCCTTCAAGTAGGGTAGTAGGTATGTGTGAAAATGGGTGTACGTGTGTACAGAACTTCACATGTAAAAAATATTTATATGTTGTCAAGAACAGCCTAGAGAAGTGTAAGAGGAGAGTATGTTTGAATTTTATATAAAGGCAATGAAACACACAAAAAGAAAAATAAAAAAGATTTTAAAAAAGATTAAAATGTTAATATTAACACAACAAATTCCACCAAGTAAAAATCCATGAACAAGATGGATACTACAAGGACTGGATACTACAAGGACTCTAAATACTGTATGTCATAAGTCTAAGATGTATTTTCTTTGCCCTACAATGTAATAGTTAAATACGTGGCTATTCTCTCAGATCTTAAAACTGATCTCTCAGTTCTGTAAATCTTTAAACATAATTTTTCATTCTCAAAGGAATATCAATGTAGCAATTCTAGAGATCAGAAATGCATTGATTAAAGGACCAGTTTTATTACAAGGTGATTAAAAATCAATTTTGGCAACAGACCAAAACAGCACAATAAAAAAAGAAAGCAGAAAAAAATACTCTTCAATACAACGATTAGCACTGTGCCATCCAATAAATTTTTCTTTATTCATCTCATGGCTTCTTTGATGCCACTGGACTCTTCTCTTTCCATTTAGCAGCCTTCTCCTTTTTCAGCTGTAACAAAGGAAGACACCAATAGTGGTTCAAACATTAATTTGCAAGTCAGTGAGCAATGCAGTGTTGAATCTCTACATCCAGCCACAAATGTACCTGAGTTGTATATGCAGTAGAAAGAGCTACAGGTCATTATTAGCCAAACCTAGCAGCGCGTTACTTTCCCATCGTAGAGACGAAGGAGCTCTTACACAGCTCTGCAGCTCCCTCCCTATTCAAACCAGGGCTGCCTTTGTCTCTGATAATGGCAATCTAGGTATTGATGCATCCCTCAAGGCCAAAGTGCCTCACAGATGTTCACAGATGAACATTTTATGTCAGTTAAAGAAGTTTTATTACACACGTGTAACTGACACGGACTACTCAGTATGCACAAAATCACGTGGGAAGTTTGTTGCTAAGGTAGATGCTAAACCTCCATCTCAGCATCTCCTCACTGACCTGACCCGCAAGGTCACATCTTCCTCTGAGAAGACTTTTTTTACACAGCATGCTCTTAGAGCATGGCATGTTTTACCAAAATACACACATTTAAGTCTGCCATTTTGCAGTAAAACTGTTAATCCAAACAAATATATCCGTTGTTTCTAGAAGCAACAGTTGTTCTCAAGTATTGTTACATTAGTAAAAAAAATTCTATCCAGAGCAATTATGTAAAAGGGATGCATGGGCTTTTGCATAATGTAACATCTTGTTGCTATCAAAAATGCAAGGAAAAATAAAATAGTATTTTTAAATGCTTTTTTTCCCCATAAAATAGTATTGAAAGGAAGCAAGGCTCCAGTATTGATTTGGATGTCTACACAGGAATTAATTTTAAAATAGTATTTTTAAATGCTTTTTTTCCCCATAAAATAGTATTGAAAGGAAGCAAGGCTCCAGTATTGATTTGGATGTCTACACAGGAATTAATTTTACATTTTTCCATATTTGGAGGCTTGAGGTTTGTACCTGAAATTTCTGCTACCTTTTGCAAAGAAAATAAAATCTTTGGGGATAAAACAAACAGCGATTTGGATTTGATAGTAACATATTTTCCTCTATAAACTGACACTGTATTTGTAACATCTTACTATATTTTGTGATGATTTCCAAAATAAAGAAAATTATTTAAAACTTAACAAAGCAGCTTTTTCATTAACAAACAACTTGTTGCAAACAACAAGGTGCATAACAGCAGTCAAAATTTTAAAAGTTAATTATGCAACATTGCCTTACAAAAGAATTAATCGACAGCTGAGACATACTTCCAGCTGAGATGGTGGAGCTAAGGCACTAATGTAGGGAAGGAAACATCTCAGTAACCTTCACCTTGGGGCGTTTAAATTTAAGAGAGTCAGTGGGGTGGAAGAGGCACCTCTAAGGGGGTGATTCAGATCATCTAAGAATGACACACCAGATTAGCCCAGGTGCCCAGACATTCATAAGGAAAAGAAGATCATAAAGTTTTATAAATAAGGTAACAAACACACATTCCTAAAGGGGACTTCCTGTGAGTCTGCTTTGCTGTTGTCTTTTGTCTCGTAATAAAATATTTCAGTTTTCTGTAATGGAGAGTTACCTCAATAAAAATCTTCCCAGGTAAGGTAAACACCATCCCAGGCATGACTGACCTCTGAAATCCTGCAATAGCTCATAACTGTATTTAAAACTTTATTTTAAGAAGCTAGTGTTTTCTCAGAAAGAACACAAATAATAGAATGTGTTTATATTCCACTTATATCACATTTAAATCATTTATCTTTTTTTAGACATCCTCTTTTGAAAATATATTTGAATTAAGGAATAAATGTAGTAACTTGCCTGTTCTTGATAACATTTTTCAAAGTAAGCCATGTCATCGTCTTCAGAATGCTTTTCACAAGAAATTTGCCTCGTGGCACTAGAATCACCTGGAAAAAAAAAAAAACAACAAATTTTTTCATTAATGATACTTGCTATTCCATTACTTATGTTTTGCATTTGGCAAGACTCATTTCAAATGAGAACTCGCCTTTACAGGCAAGTAAC
>NW_010390286.1:82678-82926 GCF_000710305.1 Buceros rhinoceros silvestris | reverse complement strand
GAGCCGCGAAAAAACGGGGTGAATGCCCCTCCAGCGTCTCTGGGCTGTGGGGCAGCCGGAGGATCTCCCGCAGCGCCCTGGTTGCCTGCAGGAAAGAAACACACACAGACCGCCCTGAGACAGAGCTCAGTGCCGAGCCGTGCCTGTGGCCGGGCACCAGGGCGGCAGGGGGAGGCTCAGGCACTGCCCTAGGCCACAGGAGACACAGGGGAGCACCCGGCCTGGCTGCCCCGAAAGCTGCCCTTAAC
>NW_010390286.1:81123-81893 GCF_000710305.1 Buceros rhinoceros silvestris | reverse complement strand
GGGGGCTGACACGCCAGCGCGGGGCAATGGAGGGGTTGGAACATCTCCGGCTGTCTGGCAGCCCCCATGGCACGAGCTCCACAGCTGGGTCCTGTACCTGTCACACAATGGAGAGCAGCGCAGGAGGGTCACCACCACGTCATGGGGGCTCTTGAGGGTCATCTCCAGAAGGGTGCTGTCCATCATGCCCTCAGCACACTCGTCTACATTCAGCCGGAGGCACCAGTAGATGTTCCTCACGACTTTGGGCACCTGTAGGAGATGTGGCTGTAGGAGAGTTGCCAAGAGTGTGGCCAGAGCGAGCCGCTACCCCAGCTTCCCTCAAGAAGTCCTTCCCTTCACAGCACACTGGGCTGGCCTCAAAGGCTGTTGGTTGGGTGCCCAGCGGACCCAGCTTTGGGAGGCACACGACCCCTGGGATGGCTCGAGCCCCAGCCACAGGCTACTTACATACTCCAGCAGGACGGCAGGAGCCTCCCCATCACTGCAGTCAGAGTCTGGCAGGACCGCAATGATCTCAATGGCGCTGAGGTCCTCTTGCTCCTCCTTGACCCCGTCCATCCTGGGCACAGGAGCAGCCTCAGCACCTTCCTCCTCCTCCTCCTCCTTCCCAACCCCACCCAGCCTGGGCATGCTGGGGCGTTCCTCTGACTTTGCGCTGCGGCCTGGCCTTGAGAGCTTCTGCCGCACGGATCGGAGACATCTCCGAAAAGCACCGCAGATGCGGGTTAGCAGGGAACGATGTGGCTGGGCAGGGGAGCCGGCCCCCC
>NW_010390286.1:79816-80076 GCF_000710305.1 Buceros rhinoceros silvestris | reverse complement strand
GGTCCCTGTTGGAGCCAATCACGGCATGTCAGAGAGCGTCAGATGGACAGGGTGCACACCGCCAGAGCCCGCCAGACAGCACCGGAGATCATCAGAGCCCGCCGCAGCCTGCTGCACTCCCCTGCAGACCACCCACGTTACCGGGACCAGGGGAGTCCAACAAGTGCCGGTGGCCTCTAGTGGGCTCCAGCAGGGTCCCCTGAGACCCTGCTGCAGACCCCCAGAGATCTCCAGAGACCACCAGACCCCGCGGGTCAGTG
>NW_010390286.1:78952-79550 GCF_000710305.1 Buceros rhinoceros silvestris | reverse complement strand
GGAGTGGGGAAGAACAACCCGCTCAGGGAGACTCAAACCCAGGTTTGGTTGAGGAAGCAGCTCCTGAAGAACCAAAGTCCATTCACTCAAATCGTAACTGCCCCAACTCATTGATTAAATCCCAGGGCCCTGCCACAGATTCCTGGAGCCCACCAGAGCCGGCTGGAGAGCAACACAAAAAACCACCCCACCCAATAAAGCTCGGTTTAAAAGCCAAGACAAGCCAATAAACATGCTGTCAGTGTCAGTGCCAAACCCCAGCCATGCTGTCCTCTCCTCTTTGGCACTCGGAGCCTGCGTGTGGAGCCCATCGAGAGCACCAGAGACTGCGGGAGCCTGCGGAGCTCCCCTGGAGCTGCTCAGGTCACTGGGACCTGGACGCACGTCCAGGGGAGTCCAGCAAGGTTCTGGGGAAGACACTGAACACTGCTGGAGACCACCAGAGACCACCAAAGACCCCCCCAGACACTGCTGGAGACCACTGGACACCGCCAGAAACTGGACACCACCGTTAAAAAGCCAAGACGGCCCAATAAAACCCTCCCAGCAGCCATTTCAACCTCAGCAAGGCTCTCCTCTCTTTCTTGGCGCAGGGGAG
>NW_010390286.1:34254-78774 GCF_000710305.1 Buceros rhinoceros silvestris | reverse complement strand
GTCCTGTTCTCCCCAGGGCAGGAAATACACCGACCAACGCAGTGTGGGCCCAGCACCCGCGGGCGGGCAGAGGGAACTGCTGCTGTGTGGCTGGGAGAAGAGGAGGCTCCGGGCTGGGGGGGGTCTCACTGCTTGGAAAGGTCCCTCCCAAGCCAAAGCATTCCGTGATTCCCGGGGTCTCTGTTGCCCCCCTCCCCTTCCGGAGTCCCCAGTGCCCAGCACTTGGAACCAGTGACTCTGTGACATCAGTGCTGGGGCCAAGGGCACCGCAGCAAAGCAGGTTTGTGCTGCAGCCAGCACGTCGCTGCGGCAGTGCTGGCCACGAGCTCTCTCTTCTCGCTGGCACGTGATCCGACTGGCGCCGTGCTGGCCGGCGCTCGGTTCGTGGGAGACCTCTGGGTGAGCGGCCCCGGCTCTGGAAGGAGTTGGGGCAGCCCTCCCCGATGGCGGTCACTGGAGGGGGCCCGCTTGCCTCCCGTGGCCACGCCATGGCTCCCCAAAGCCCCTGTGGGAGCCTCAGCTCCTTGCCAGCACCCGGCTGCAACGGGCACAAGCCGACTGTAGGCAAGAGCAGAAGAAGGGCTGGACAGACGCCTCCTTTGGGAGGAAAGGCAAAGGGAAAAGGACAGGCCACTAGAAACTGAAAACTTCCCATTTTTTAACTTCCGTATTTCAATAAAAAGCATGAGTGGCGACATCAATTTCTTAATATGTTTTCAAAAAAATTTGGTTGCTTTAAACTTTGGCCAACTCAGACCTATCTTGAAGTGGCCAGAAGTCCTGCACGGGACAGAGCTCGTCAACATATTTCTGACAAACTGCCCGGATGCTCCAGGTTTTCTCCAAACTAAGGAGGTTCGGTACAGTTAGACGCCCAAAAAGGCAGCCCTTGTTCCTGTGCTGAGCAGATCCCGATTCCAGAGCCTTGGACCAGACTAAAGGACGGGGATGGATAGATGAAAACTCACACCTCTGACGCCTCTCTTCCACCCCGCTTTACTGCTAGGGGGATTACAATGGCCTAGAGCCAGTACAGCGTAATAGAGGGAAAGGTCCCTTCTATTTCTTTGCTTCTAAAACATCAACATAACTTTTGCAGTCTAGTGGAAACAATAATAATTAACATTGCTAATGACTTACAATTCAGCCTCTTTGGATTCCCTGAGGTAAAACCCTCAATTAAAATATGTGATGAGCAGAATGATGTGGAAAATATGGTTCTGCAGAGATCTGAACTACGTGGGTGATTTAACCTTCAATGGGCCTATTATAGCCTTCAAAATCTCTGGAGTAAATTAAGTCACCCTGTACATAACATCTATTCACACACCTAAGAACTGCACGCTGAATCCACACTTATTTAACGTAGCAGCAGAAATACTCTCTCCACGCAGAGGTTGCTCATTCGGGACCACGACTCAGAGACAGGGTAAAAGCACAAGGATCAAGATGCAGGTAACGATGCTACAGCCCTTGTTTGCACCCAGCAAGGTTTGGGAGGTGAATGAGGACACGGTCCTCTTCTTTACCTCTGAAATGAGCCAGCCAACTCTTCCAGTCCTCCCAGCATCCAAACAAGTATTGGGATTTTCTAGGCACATAAACTCTCAGGCTTTCAGATCAGAAGCACCTTGTTAAAGATACCTTATGGGTTACGATGTCTGCTCCTGGGCAGAAGAGGGGGATTTACCCCCTCCCCTTCCCTTGATAGCCGTGGAAGGGTTTTCCCTGCCTTTGTGGGGGAAAGGGGCTGGCATCGAGAAACCAGCCCGGCTGGAATTTCTCGCCAGTCCTGGAGCCAAGACATGTCAATCAACGCCTCTGTGAACAAACCTATAAATCCGCAAACCACGAGGCTTCCCTGGCGCCCACATTTCATTCTTGGAGCAGGAGGCCGAAAAGAGAGAACCCATCAAAAACAGCCCCCGCCAGCCCAGGACAGTAAAAGATCTTCCCCATGGCAGTTTTCATTTGCCAGTCACTGGCAGGGGTGGTTTTAAGAAGAGATTCCCAGAAGAAAAGGGGCAAAGACAGCCTAGCCCCCAACTCTGCATGGAGGGAGAGGGAGCCGCTGGCAAGGGGACGCAAGATGGTTTCAGATGGCCAAGACAGAAGCTCCGCTGGAACACGGGAAACCTGAGGCATTCCCCGGAGATCAGGTTAATCTCCTGTTTTCCAGATGGGGAGAGCAGAGAGCCAAAACCAGCCCCTGGGAAACTGGGAACTCAAGCTTTCCAGCTACCCCGGAGACAGACTATGTATTGCCAAGGAGGTTTGTCCGGAAGAGTTGGATGTTGAACCGAGATCTATGAGGTGAAAAGAATTGCCTTTCCCCATTCCGTTTTATTCCTTAGCCCCTCGAATCCTCTCTCCAGAATGGACCGCACATGTGGGCTTGTGGTGATCAGGGATGTGGAATGGGATGGGTGAAGTCTATGTTTATCTGTATATACATATTTATGTTTTTATTACCATCTCTCTCTTTTTCTATTTCTGTCCTACTCGAATTTAAGTGAATGATTTATGGTTCTCATTATTTTCTGAATTAAGTTAATTTTCTTTCACCCTCTTAATCAAAAAACCTAGTACTAGTTGTGAGCCCCATTGGTATCTTATCAGCTCAAACACTTTAATTCTTTTGTTTAACTCTTCCAGGGGATAAATTTCTTTCCCTGAGGGAGAGTTGTTGCTCTGAAAACCTTTGGGTCCTTTTTCAAACTGCGACAAGGTACAACAAAGACAAGTGTGGAATCAAGCTTTCGTGGCAGACGAAAGGGATAGGATTGTCCTCAGCTTAGGCAGAGTGTGCAGTCCTTGCCAAGACAAAATTCCTGTGGATCTCCTTGCAGAACTCACATATTCCTTCTTTATACATGACAGCCCAGGTAACAGGATGGAAGATTTAAAAATCTCCATCCGTGTCAAATAAAAAAGAAATTGTCTTCATTTCTCTAACAAACACTGAACAGTGAGTCATATTTCCAAAGGAGTTCCCTGGGGGAATACATGTTCTTCTTCCTTTTGTTTTTAGGACTAGATGAATAGCAAATGCATAACTAAAATGGTCTTCCTTTTTTTCAGTCGTTGCCGTTTTTAGCGTACGACATAGATCACTCAACAGCTCTACATTTTGCTTCACCTTTTTAACTAGATGTGACCTCTCTGATATATTGTGACCTATACAATTTTTTTAAATTAGGTGATAATTATGTTCACTATGGAACATTCACTGGAAACAGGCAGAAGATGCACAGTGTTACATCAAAGGTGTGCAACAGTTTTATAACATAAGCTATAATGAATCTGTCCTGTGTATCTATATTTAACCCACATCCATGGCTAAAGCATAGAAGCTGCTCTGTTACCCGATGACCCCTCCCCAACCAAGAGGGGGATGGGAAAAGGAGAGAGGACCCACGGGTAGAAGTAAAAACAGATTTAATGAAACAGCCAAACTCCTACCGATATAAAGTACATGAAATTATACTCGCCCCAGTGAATGTACAGTGATCACAGCAAGCAGAAAGCAGTCCTCAGGAGGAGGAAGAAGGGCAGGCTCAGGAAGAGCCCAAGCAAGAAAGAGAAGCAGCCCAAGCAGAAGGCCTCTCCTTTCAGCCAACTTCCCCCTTTACACTGGGTGTGATGTCTGTGGTCTGGGCTCCACCTGTGAGGCAGCTCGGGGCAGCTGCCCTGGCTGACCCCAAACTGCCCACGGCTCCACACCAGGGCTGCCCTGGGAGCCTGTCCCTGCAACACCAGGACAGTATGTCAGACAGTGAAGTCTGTACAGTGAGAACATCTTTCCTTTATTTTGGTTCTTCTATTCTTTCTTTAGCTAAATCTGTTGAATACTGATACCAAAAAGCTGGCACCAATGAATGCACTTGGGCAAACAACCATATTGAGGTAGGGAGCTGATAACTAAAAGAGACAGAACAAAACCAGTTCCCATTCAGCTGGGCTGTGCAGAGACCAGATTAAAAAAAAAAAAAAGGACTTACAGGGTTCCTTCTGGGAAACCACTCTGCCTTGTGGCTTGGTTAACACCTGGGTTTTGTTGGCCTGCTCAAGCAGGGTTTAGCTGGGAGTGCTGTTTGTTTTGACCCGCCGAGCAGGCAGTGCTCCAGTGCGGGCACTGCAGGAGCGTAACACTGCCACAGGAGTCCCTCTGCCTCCCAAAGCAGCCAGCTGGGCAAAACTGACCAGTAAGTACACATTCAGAACAGATGTTGCGATGTCACAGCTTCAAGATGGTCAATGTCACGCAGTTTTGCCACCACAGATATCCTGACTCAGGACTGTGGAATTTTTAGGGAAAAAAGAAGGGACAAAATTCACTTGCAATTGGGAGTGGAAAGAAAACCTGAAAAAAAAACATTTTGAGAGGAGAAATCACCTACATCAAGCTGTGCAGAATGCTTCCTGCTACCTTGGGCCTGGACCAAACTTTCCCTGCAAAAGTATTGAATTTTTTTTTTTTTTTTTTTTGTCTTCCAGCTTTCTGGCTCAGCCTCTCCACCGGAGGTGCAGCCAGGGCATATTGAAGGAACCCCCTCCCCAGGTAATTAGGCTGTTTGGATTGGCGTGATGTAGAAAGATGTTTAAAACCCAACTGTGCAGAGTTGCAGCAGGGGAACCACGGACTGGACAGTGGATGAAAAGCAAAGTGTTTTTAAGCTGCAGACTTAGCAAATGTTTTAAAACAGCATCGTCATTTCTGTGCATCGGAGAGTACGCTGACTGCGACCACAGCCCGTGGAGAAGCTGTCTGTGTTCGTGCACATAGAAACGGAAAAATTGCCTGTAGAAAAAATATAATTTTCCCCAGACAGCAGGTAATCAGCATTCAGCAGCAGCCTTGTCTCGGCGTGAAGCCTGATAAGAAGCAGAGTGTCATAGCAGAGAAATGAGATAACTGAAAAGGAAAATGTTTCAGCACTCAGGACAACTTCTGCCAGTCTCTCTGAACTAAGTCTCCACAAGTGAGTGGCAGACGGTGTCTGCCAGTGTCTCTCTGTCAATGGAAGAGGTTGGGCCTGACCCTCTTCGGAAAGTGAAACGCATCAAACAAAAGACAACAAGACTCATCCTCATTTCAGCTCACAGCTATTAATTTTACGGTGTGACTCCTTCAAATAACAGATGCATAGCCAGAGCTGTTCCCAGATTCCAAGTGATGGGAGACCAATTTCCAGCACCTTGACTCCTCTAATTACGCTGACAACTCTCCTGAAATCTCTGCTGTGGTCCTTCAGCTGAGACAAAAATGCCGACGATTCTCAATAGTGTCTGTTGAGCTGAGAGGAATGAGGGGATTAATTAGTTGCAGTTCATAAAACAATAAGATTAAAAACCATGAGGAACTGTAAAGTGTAATTGGCAATAACGATACAATCACCACCGTGCAAGAACGACAGGATTGGTCCCAGATACTTTACATCTGGAACAAACGATATGGATTGCTCTAAGACTATGGACTGGGGAGGAGCCCAGGTCACCAGCTGGCCCTTCAGCTCTGCTGGTCTGGGCAGCTGCCTGCTGCTCCCCAAGGCTGGCAGGCCAGCAGAGGAGCAGCTCTTCAGCAGAGGAGCGTTGCCTCTCCATCTCCAGGAGTCCAATGGTCTCCGTGGTTCTTAGTGAAGGGCTGCACTGGGGCATCTTTCAGCTCGCTGGGAAGGGTTATGGCTAGCTCTGATCATGGGGCCTGTGAGGTGTCCCGTAGAGAAGCAGTGCTGCAGAGGGTGCATTTTTAACCCTTCCCCTGCCAGCCTTCCCAGGTGTGGTGTGGGCTGCGGGCCGCTGGATGGTGGGGCTGCTGTGCAGCTGCCCTGCCACCCTCTCAGATACCCTTAGCCACTGGGCTTCACCCAGGAACAAAGTGTTCATCTGCTTTTGACATCTGAATGGTACCAAAACATTCTCATGATTTCAGACCAAGAACATTCCTCAAGATGAGACACTTCAAGAATCAACTGGATAGGGAGCTGGGCCATCTTATACAGACCATGCTTTTCCCAAGAAAGTTTGGACCAGATGATCCTTGAGGTCCCTTCCAATCTGATAGTCTATGATTCTGTGAAAATTGAAGCTGTATTGAACAGCTTGGACACTTCCAGCAGTGCTTCCCCACCACCATCCAAACCCATTCGATGCTCTCACATATCTCACAGCTGCATTTTGCAATTCACTGAAAAGTATATCCCAAAAACTGTCAGCTTTGAAAAGGTTTTTTGGAGGCTGTGGTTGCTACAGAAAAAGCTGCCCCACACGAGAGGGAAAACTTTCCCCCCACGTGGTGGGAACATAATCTGAGCACACTGTTATTCTTAATACAGGGGGAATTCTCTGCAAAGGCACAATGTTCCTCCCATTCATTTATAAAAGGAGCTGGCGTGGATTCTACAGTAATTTTTAAAAGGTTACATTTTCTACTCAAAGCTGAATATGACCTACATAAATGTTTTACGCTATACTCAGAGCTGACAGCCAGATTCAGACAGTAAAATGCCAATTGGAAGGAACCTAAAAAGATGCAGTGGTTTTTTTCTTCACATTAACAAAAGGACCTGATGTAATGAAGGGACATTATGTCAATATATGTTCACATATTTTCCACTAAAAAAAAAAAAAAAAGAAGAATCTAGTGCAAGTCAGCCTTGGCTTCCACCACAGGGAATGCTAAATTGGAAGGGACTGTAAATCCATTTTTCAAATTTTTCCCCTAAAAAAAAAAAAAAAAAGTAGCATCTAGTGCAAGTCAGCCTTGGCTTCCACCACAGGGAATGCTAAATTGGAAGGGACTGTAAATCCAGGCACGGAGACTCCAAACTTTCTTACTTTCCTAATATCCCAATCTAGATCTCTTAGAAAAACTGTATTTGTGTTTCAGCAGCACAGCTCAAAGAACAGTCTCAGCTCAAAATCACTCAACACTTTTCTAATCATCTTAAAGAGTTATATGTTACAGCTGAGATTTCAAGCACCCGTATGGAAGCCGGGCATGCAGCCCCTCCGCACCACACAGATTACATTTTTTTGCCTTTTCATAGCGTGACATTTTTAAGCTTTGCAATGATAAGCCAATAAACCCCCCAAACATACGCCTTTTTCAGTGAGTCCTCCAGAGATTTATTCACACATTCAGCTTTGTGTATTGACGTCAACGGGACTTTGAGCAGGAAGGACCAGACGACCTCTGAACGTCGCTTCCACTCCTCTGCTGCACTGATTCATCATCTGAAAAGGTCAGCATTGGCTGAAGGTCCTCAAGGCCTGGTCCCACCTCATTTGAAGTCAGAGACAGCAGCCGCAGGACTTGCAGCCACGCAGAACTAGGTTCCTCTTTGTGTTGTGCTGCTGACCCATCTTGGGAATTCTTGAGGAAAGCACACACTGAAAAGGACTTTTAGAGCATTTACCCTTTTCTGATTGTTTTTTCAGAGTTCCTGAAGAGACACAGTATATTTTACCTTGGGGAGGGGTTCTTCTCTGTAATGCTCTGTGAATGTATTATACCCTTCATTAGGTCATGTATTTTAAACATAGGTGCATCATGGAAATCCAATAAAAAGTATCTGAACAATTATTCATATACAAAAACGAGGATAACAGGAGACTGGGGGTGGTGATAGCAAGGGCAGTTTAAAAACAGGACAGAAAACTCTATGTCTCAAGTAAATATGAAGCTATAACAGAAAATCCCTTAAAGTGGCTGAGTGGAGACTTTCACAGAGTTTAACATGGTTGCCCCTTTTGCAATCAGGTACCTTTTGCAATCAAGTGGCCATAAAAACAGCAGCAAAATGTGTGCCTGAGGAATCATTATTGTTGTAAAGATACAGCTGTTCCCTGAGACTTCGGTGGCGTCTGCTGGGAAGCACAGGGACTGGACTGCCCTGTTGCACAAAGTAACCCCAGCTGGAAATCAAAGATGTCATCACTTTTTCCAGCACCTCTTCATTTTCTTTTCCTTCCTCTTCCAGAGATTTAAAAAAAAAAAAAAAAAGGAGACAGAGAACACAGGAAAGAAGAGGTGTTCCTCTTCTTACTCTGCAGCATTGTCCTTGTAGGCCAAAGTCACTAATTCCTGGAGGATTGGGATCCTCACCTGGGGTAGTTTTACAGGTTTTGGTGGTTTGCACCAGCAGAGATTCTTGCTCCTTATGGTATTTCTGGGGCAGGTCTTCACCTCCTAATTCCAAGGTCCTCTACAGGAAACTGAGAATAAGGAATAATGTCCTAGGGAAAGTTCTCAAATTACACCAGAAGGTAAACAAAAGTGGGATGCTGTCTTGAATTACCAGAAATATTTTGTTTCATGCATGTGGAATGAAGACAGAACCTGCCTGTTCTTCTCAAAGTGACCCATACATCCCAGCAAATGCAGCAGCCACAGTCATTCGGCATCGCTTCTTGGGAAATGGGCATTTCAGTTAGCATTTACCTTTTCAGCTGCTGTAACAATTAAACCAGCGTTGAGCTTGTTCTTTTAAAACTCTACACTGCATTATTTCCTTTGAACAGACAGAATGTAAAAAATGTACATAGTCTCGAACGGGTAATGACGCTGTATGGAAAACCTCTCAACGGTTAGTGTGTTCTCTTGAAAATGGAGTAAAACAATTTTACAAAATGCGGAGAGGATTTGTCTGACGTAGTTCATGATCTGGACACATTGAGCACAATGTACTGAAGTTGGCATGGCAGGAGTTATACAGCATTTAGAGCACGTCCATGCTGTAGCACGTGTCCCATCAAAGAGTTCCTGGAAAACCAGGAAATAGTCTAGAAAATGGGGTAGTAGGACTCTTTAGAAAAAGGCATGACATTAAACCCAGTATAACAACATTGCTGAGAGAGAGCGTCACGCAGGCAGTTCCAGAGGGCTGTAAATATGTGATGCACAGGTACTGCTTCCGAGGTGATTTCCAGGGTATCCTTTCCAGTGCTTTTTTCTTCCTGCACTACCACCTTTACTGACTTCCTACTACCTTGTCTCACTTTTTCTTGGAGGTTGCTCTCCAAGGACGCAGTTTCTTGGGGAGGGCATTCTATAGCATTCAGCCTCTCTTGGCAGCATTTTGGATAGCTTTGAAGGCGTTTGAAAATATCACTGTGCTTTTCACCTGGGAAATAAGAACTTTCTTCCACAACTGGCAGAGAATTACAACTGCATTCACTTTTGCCCCTAAATATTCTCGGGCTGGTGCTCAAAGCTGATCTGTAGTTCTGCGGTGCCTTGACACAAAAACAACTCCTGATGCATAACTGCTGAAGAACTGTGAAATCTTTGGCAATGGTGTTTCGGAAATTGGGCTTCAGGAGATAGATAACTGGATTGTAGAGTGTGGAGGACTTTGAAAAGACAGCTGGCACAGCAAAGGCTAATGGAGGAATCTTATTTGTTGATCCAAAAGCTGCCCACATGGCAACGATGGCATAAGGGCTCCAGGCAACAAAAAACCCAATGCACACAGCAACACTCAGCTTGCAGAGGAAAAGAGAAAACAGTGAGTTAGAAAAATTGCATGCATGAGAAAAATAGCCACCAAAATATTATATGAATAATATACCACCTGACTGAATCCCCTCGTTAAAATCTCCCCAAGTCTTCCATAATACCTCAACCACTCTCCATATGTGTGTTTTTCTAGCAACTCAATTCTGCCTGAAACTTACTGCTACCTGAAACTTTCAGAGTTAAAATATGTCAGCTCCTACAATTCTCTTCCTCTTCACTGAAGTGCCATGAAAACTCATTTTAGACCAAAACGGACGCCAATCTAAAGAAAAAGATACAGTTCTGGGGAAACGCTTATCTGGATTCTTAAGCCATTCCTATAAACTCTCTAATCATGAGTCTTTCATGGCTACAGAATGTCTTCCATAATTTTACTGTTGGTGCTCAACTGGAGCTACACATAGGCATCTTACAGCAGAAAACCGGATTAATCCTAAAGATGAATCAAATTGATGAATTTAAGTTAACTCTTACTACACCATTTTTGTCCTAATAAACTTTATGAAAAAAAAACCTCTAACAGGCTTTTTTAAAAACAAACAAATAAAAAAGACAACCAAAGACCAAATAGAAACAACACATTTTTTGTATCACAGAGATATGTAAAATTCAAAATTAAATATCGGATCTGCAATAAATACAAAGCTTGAGGAATATGAAGTAAACTGTAAGCATGAGCATGTACAAGAACTCTAACCCAGCGGGCATCACTCTGAGCACTGTTTATGACTAAAGTGTAGATATATTTTAAAGACAGAAACAAGAATGCTCTTGAAGAACCTTCACAAACGCATTCTTGCCAAAAGTGTGTATTTCCAAATAAGGAAGACAGTAGAGCATCCGTTCCATTTAGAGCAGTATTGGATCTAAGGGACAGCAGAAAATACATAAAGAAAGTACTTTTGGTTTCTGCTGCTAATGGTGCCACCTGCCTGAGCTGCCCTCTGCAAGTGGGACTACAGTGCTGCAAACCAGCTCCAGTAACTGCAAAGCCACCACTTCTCTTAGGAAGGCTCTGGCTAGAGATTCAAGGTTGCAAAAATCATGTGGTTTTTCTATTAAGAGAATCGACATTGCTGTGTTCAGAGAGAGAATGGAAGAAGCTTTGAGCTCTAACACCAGAGGAACACACATTAGACTCCTTTAAGGCACAGAGAGCTCCTTCAAATGCTGTTATTGTCTCCCTACGTTTAATAGTCTCACAAATCTTATTTGCAAGAAGAAATGCATGTTGATAGCCAAGAAATGTACACCACAAGTTTTATGAGGAACGTCTGTGACGTTTAACTGGTTTTCCTATTAGGCTAAAAATTGTTTATGAATTTTCATATGTCTCTAGAAAGCCATCCACTATAATAATAGTGGCACAGGAGAAATTTCCCATTTATAGGTGATAACCATTTAAAGCTCTAACCTGTTAGAGCTCACACAAAGTCTGAAGTTAAAGTCGCTTGGCAGAAATGAGAAACAAGTTATTTGACAGAATGAGACTAGTTAAGAAATGATGAAGAGGCAAATCCACAAGATGGGGTGGACTTAATTTTTCTCTTTTTTCCCCGAGCATTCTATTTCTTTACATCAGCTGAAGGTCTGGCTCTGTCTGTGGCTGTGCTGGTGCCATATGCATGGTTCTGTAATCCTCAGCTGTCCATGGACAGTATTCACGACTGAAACTAAAAGCAGTCTCTGTGGCAAGTGATATGCCTTGGCCCTTTAGAATCACATTAGGAAGAAAAGGGCATTAGAATCAGTTGGTGCATCTCCCAGACGGCTGATTTGTGGCAGCAACTAATCTTTGGGATTGCAATAGGCTTTACATTGTCCCTATGAAAAGACATTTGGCACATATTTTCAAGGAGCTCTCAGCCAACTTCCCAAACCTCATCAACATAGTTTCTAGAGCAAAGAGAGGATTAATCTTGCATTGTTGAAGCTATGCAAAAATGTATATGCTAAATCTAAGCCAGTCTAGGTTCTTTGTAATGTCAAAGAAGAGACATATCTCCTGAAAGTAACTGATACCATTCAAAGATCAATGTCTAAAATGTGACAGATTGCTCTCAGATCTTTGTCACTGACAATTTTGAGGATGTACTCGAGATAACTAACTTTTAGTGGAGCACGATTAGGCAAAAGGAACCCTCTTTGAGATATTTAAGCACAGCAACTGTACATATATGTACATGAGGGTAGGAAGAGACTATGTTGTTATTTACATTGTTATGCCACATGTTGAGAAGTCTGGACAGCAGAGCTCAAAAGTGCTCTGATGTGGTCAGAAGTTTCAAGCCAGGTGCTTAATTTTAATCTCCTTAGGATCCACAAAATGACCAACATGGTTCCAAGAAGACAGGTATGAGGAGTGGGCTAACCAGTGATGCCAGCACAAGTTGGCAAAGAACAACAAGAACAATCAAGATTTTCATAAGCACAACAAAAGAGGAGGATTCTGATGAAGCAGATCTGGGGCAACTTGTGAACATTCACAAGAAATTTACAAAAGGACCAAACCAAAAGACACCTTTGTGGTTTTGTGGGCAAACAAGAACAGCAGAACTGCATAAGGGCAACAAAATGGGGGAACATTGCAGAGATATATTATTCCTTCAGAGACATGTCCTTTAGTACACATTCTGGAGACATGGTGTATTTGCATAACTCTATCTTAGCTGCCTCTGAAATACTACACATGCAAGTTGCAGTGGTCAGTTTTCCTAAAATGATCAGAAAAAGATTATTAATATACGTGGTTCCAGTGAAAATAGAGAGGCAACGAAGAATAACGGGTCAGCCATAATAAGGGATTTCAATTACCTGCATATAAAGTGATCAAAGATAATAACAGAAAAGTATTGAAAGCAAAATAAACTGTTCCACGAGCTCTTTCACTGAAAGGGACAGAGTAATTGTGAGTGAGCATTCCTTTTCTCCTGCTGGTTCATATTTCAACTTTCAACTTGCTTATGCCGAGTTCATTTTACCAATGCTGAGTTCATTTTTCCAATGCTGAGTTCATTTTTCCAATGCTGAGTTCATTTTTCCAATGCTGAGTTCATTTTACCCCAGAAACCCCATTGTTCATAATAACTGATCTGTACATTTGTTGTTAATTTGATTTCATTAACTCACAAAGGTCACACATCAACTAGGTTCACCAAGAACTACTGGGAGGTGAACATGACTTTCACACTGTAAGACTGGCCAACTACCCCTTTTCGTTCCATCACTGTGTGACTGATCCAGTTATCTTCATGCTATACTTGATGGACTGATGTCAGTTCTGGCCTTGGATCTCCTCCTGTGAAGGTGATACTGCATGAGACAGCATCACCACACAGTAAGACCCAGGGAGGACAACAGGCATGCTGGGCTACAGCTGAGCCTTTCATAATTTCACTCTGGACTCGAGCCCAGCATCTCTCGGTAAAGCGAAGAAGGGACATTTTGCCTAATTTTAGCCTCAGCCTATAATATGCAGCTGCTAAAATGGCAGTAACAGCAAAGTGAGCCTGTACAGAACACAAAGAAATCCACAGCACAGAGCTGTGAGGCTGATGAAGGAACAATGTGGCAAAGTGACTTAGAAAAATATGTGCAGGACTCATACAAAGGCATAAAAACATTCAGTTGTTATGGAAACCTATTTCAGAAGGCACCGAGTAACTCATTACAATTTCTAGCAAGAAGTTTACAGTCCAAAATCCCTTAGTATTAATAAGAAGTTTGTTTTAATCAACTGTAATGGATTCTCTGTAAGGTCTTTATTTTATCATGGAAATAGAGAGAAAACCAGCTTCAGGACTATGAGTTATCTTTTCACAACTGCACATATCCATGGAAATTTCTAATAGCTTTCCTTATCAAACTGACCATCAGGTGTCCCATTGTTGCTCTGCAGTAGTATAAATAAAAGTCAATGCCTTCTTCCCACACCTTGCAGTTCAGAGTTCCAGATTCCAATTTTAATTATTTGTATTTCCATTCAAATATCTCACTGTCCAGAAGAATCCCTACAGTCCTGTCCGTCATACAGGGACATAAGAAAAATACTGTTACAAGATACATAGTGGCCCCTGTACCATTAGCACCCATTCTGACTGCGAAGTTTGGCATAACTTGTGTAGTTTGCTAAGTCAAAATCGTTTCATAAAATATAAAAATTCATATAAACGTAGGAATATAGAAATATAATAATTTCCAAAGGTAAGGCAAGAAGTGATTCACCCGTTCCCTGCCTCTTAGCCTACACAGGACTCTACCATAGTTTGTGAATAAAAGAATAAATTATTTTGTGAACAAAATGTCAGATTTCTTAAAAAAAATGCTGTCAGAGGAGCACAGGGGAGTTTCCAAAAATCTTTTTTTAAACTTTCCCCTTGTGTGTAGGCAAATCCTCTATACAAAAACCTTTTTAAAAATATCTCGTGGAGAAGAAAGTATACTCAATTACAAATGAAACCAATTTCTTTGTAAATCAAGCAAAAGGATATTGTTCACACACCAAATATAACAGGAGGTGACGCTGCTCAGAAATTTACAGGCAAAGATTCCTCTTGGGAAATTACGATTGAGCTGGAATATGGGGAAAATATTAGCGTTTATAAGAAGAGCTTCACGACAAAGAAAAGAAGTAACAAGGGATATCTTTACATTACAGGTAAATAAAACAAAAGATAAAATAGGTGTTCTACACTTGCAGCATGAGGTCATCTTGGTAGCGCGACCTTCCGCTGGTGTATGGCAGCTCACTCACGCAGACTGCAACAAGCCCTGGCTGTTGGCACAATCTAAGGATCTGAGTCAACGATTTCAAACTAGATGTTTATTGGAGCACGCGTTGGATGAGACAGGGTGAATTCAGCTCGTTGGCGTGTTTAAGTAAATGACGCTTTAAGGACCAAGCCACTGGTGAGAATATCCCTGAAGCAATGACACTCAGCCAGTCACCCAGGCACAAAGAGGCAGCAGTACCTTGCTGTCAGCTGGCCGGGAACAGAGTCACGTTACTTGCTCCCATGAAGTAAGTGTAAACTTCACACACGTATGAATCTTTCACAGCTCCCCTCTTAGGATTACCATAAACTTCATTAGGAAGAATGCGCAATGCTTGGAAAAGATACTGGCTTAAAGTAAGTGAAAAACAGGTTTTATCAAATCACGTATTTTGAAAATGAATTGAAAAACATACACTGCTTGATCACTATGGCTTTTATTTAAAAATGATTACAACAGAAATATTTTATTTGAATCCATGCTGTCTAGATTCTGTTTCTAACTGCAAGATATCTAACTTTTGGAGCTCCATGTTTTCAATGGAAAATTGCTTATTTCCACATGCAAAAGCATTTGTATGCATGCACACTGAATTTATGCCTGAAACTACATATCCTGTAATTGTACATGCAAAATGTTCCGGAGTATCTACACGTGTTAAAAAAATAAAACCAACAAAATGCGTTTTTCTCACCTGTTTCTAATCATGCTTGCAAAGGAATGTGTATTCTTGCAGGTCCCGTCCAGATTTCTCAATCTGTCCACCACGTTTCCAAAATTAGAAACACAATATGCCAACCATGCTTGATACATTCAACAAACCAAATTCTGAAACCACCCATTTTTTTTCCACCCCCTCATCAGGGAAAGTATTTGTCTCTTCCAATCTGCTCCCAAATAGCAATGTCTCCTGGCCTATGAAGAACTGCCAACGTCTACAAGCAGATTTCCAGATTTGCACTTCTACTGTACAGGAACCAACACACAATGCACCAGCCATTCGCCTAATTTTTTGCTCTCATTTTTCCCGTAACACCATCACGAAGGTAACTTGCATTAAACTACCCATGTTGGTTACTCGTTATGGTTAAGAGAAAATACATGAAGGTGAGAACATATGCATTACAAGGTATAGGCATACGGTCCTCTGTGTTGCAAGTCTGAATCATTGCTCACCTTTCCCACAGGCTGGGTCCAGTTTGCTCTGGCCGGTATCAACCGAAGCAGAACATGCTTACTGCAGAAGTGGCATCCGTGAGTAACACCCTGAGCCTCAGACGGTTTTGTATCCCGAAGGATTACCTTGGCAGGCTAGTCTGCTTGCATTAGATAACAAGTGCCTTGAGTTTGCGTGGCAAGATTTTGGTAGTGGAGGGGCAGTGTGAAGCTGCTAGAAGCTTCTCCTAGTTCTGATAAAGCCAATGACAGCCAACTGCAAGACGGACCTGCCTCTGGCCAAGGCCAAGCACATCAGCACCAGAGGAAGTGCCTATAGTGTGAAGCTGCTAGAAGCTTCTCCTAGTTCTGATAAAGCCAATGACAGCCAACTGCAAGACGGACCTGCCTCTGGCCAAGGCCAAGCCCATCAGCAACAGTGGTAGTGCCTCTGTGACAACATATTTAAAAACGTAAAAAAACCCTGTGTATCTGCAGCCAGAGAGATAATATGTGAGAGAAACAAGTCTGCAGACACCAAGGTCAGTGAGGAAGGAGGGGGAGGAGGAACTCCAGGCATCAGAGCAGAGATTCCCCTGCAGCCCGTGGTGAAGACCATGGTGAGGCAGACTGTTACCCTGCTGCCCATGAAGGTCCATGGTGGAGCAGATGTTCACCTACAGCCCATGGAGGACCTCATGCTGGAGCAGGTGGATGCCCGGAGGAGGCTGTGACCTGTGAGAAACCCACGCTGAAGCAGGTTCCTGGAAGGACCTGTGGACCCATGCAGAGTGTCTCCAAATACATTGCAGTAGCTTCAATGCAACAGCCAATATCTATGTTTAAAAATTTCATCTACGGAAGAATAATATTGTCCAGAAACATGCACAGAATTGGAGAATAATTATGAGTCATGTGATTTGTTTTCAATATACCTTAACCTCAGAATGATGAAGTCCCTTGGGACTCATCTGAATATTTGTTATTTCAACATGTTCACTGTATAAAGATTTAGCAAATTCTTCCATTTAGATAATAAAATGAGTAAAAAAAAAAAAAATCACTTTCAACTGATCATTACATACCCGTATGCATGGCAAGATTGTCAGGATTATCAAGAATATCAGTAAGAAGGAGCAACGTACATAAGGCAGGGAAAGGCGAGTTTCTGGTCAAGTTCAAGAAGGATGCTTTTGAGTTCGGCCATGGGCTTACAAAAGCGTGTGCCGCTATGTTTGTTTATGAAGAGCAGAATGATTATAGCCCAAGGTAAACCTGCATGCCCTTAGGGCCCGTCCATCCAGCACACCGGGGACCGATGGTACCATTTCAACGTATTCAGTGTCTTGCATGTCTCTAGATAACCTTGCTGGCATACGAATGTTGTTGACATTATTAAATTATTAATAAAGGATATGTGACTGAAATAATAGAGTCTAGAATAGGAAGTAATAGGAGTAAATTTCCTGCTTTTTAAGAAATATATTGCAAAACCTTTTAGAATGAGAAGTCTTGAATATTAATGAATTGGAAGAACCAAGCCTTCCCAAGACTGACTACATGTTGTCTTTCCAGTGCCTCATATACGGTCCACAATTTGTCTTTAATGTTGAACCTGTTGCTTACTTTACCAGCCAAATTCATTCTTGCCCGCAAAACCAGAGAAGAATATTTGCAGCAAGTGCTTAACTTCTCTCAGTTTATTTGCGTGATATGCTTATCACAGCAGTATTAAAGTATTCTCGGTTCCCACAGACTGCACAGAAGGAGAAATGGGGTCTCAGAAGGTAATTGGATAAGGCTATGACACAGCCAATAAAATGATACTTTCTTCTTTCCTTTCACTTTTAAAGGAATTGCTACGGGTGAAGCTATTCTGCTGAGAATAGAAAGCTTTTCCTACAAATTGTTTCTGACAGGGTAAATGCAACTATTTTCAAAATCTGTGAGACTTAGTCCAAATGCATTTTTACAAGCAGCAAATTAATTCCACTGATTTTTTATGCCTCGAGAGACTATTACAACCTCAACTTTGTTTTTCTGCAAAATAATAAGTCAATGAGCCAGTACATTGCTAAAATAGAGGGATAAGTAAAAGAAATTAGAAATTCACGGGCTAAGCTTTGAAAATTCCTGTCATGAATTTTACTCCTCCCTTCATTCAACAAAGCACTAAAGAGTATAAAAAAGTAAAAACTACTGTTACAGTACTGTGGTTCAGAAAAAAACACCCGATTCATTTTGGTGGCTGCTCTAAAACAAGTCAAGGTGCCTCTTTCCAATGATTGCTCTTCAAGAACTTGGAGCAGACCTCTGGCAGCAGTTTTTTTAAGCAATCTGACATTATTTTGTTCACTTATTCTCTCGTACACACTTAGAGCGAGCATCTCACTGTATCTGCTCAGCTTAATGGTGCTGAGTTGTGCAAGATAAAGGTAATTCTTCAACTGCCTTGCTAAAATATGGCAAAAAGTATTTTAAATGCTATCTAATTCCTACTGCCCAAAATTATTCTGTCCAAAGCCTTCTCATTGATCTGGGTCATAGAAGATAGTAGGAGACCATAAACATATCATCAATATTCCCAATGCTTGATAATTTTACCTCTTATTTTGATAGCATGGTTTCAGTCTCCTCTTTTAAGGACATTTTTCATCAAAATATAGAAACCAGTACTAAGAGGCCATAATTTTTTTCTCTAGTGTCCTCCTAGGACACCAGGGAGTGTGCACCCCAGAGCAAAGTCTAATAAACAGAGAAACCACTGCTTCTCCACAGTTTTGAAGTGCCGTCACTCCAGAAATGTCTGAGCAGGATGCTGCTCCTCTGAGCCAGTAGCAACTAGCTACAACTAGCTCAGTTGACATGGAGCATGATGGAGGAAACGGCTCTCATCGATTGACCAGCCCTTCATCTGCCCAAATGCTACCTGTCCATCTCAGCGGCTCACAAAGACGAAGGTGGGTTCCTACCAATGGAACAGCCACTGGCAATGCTCACCTAGCTCTTTCTTCAAAAGCCTGCAAGAGCAGGAGCCTCTATTAGGAAACTGCAGGCTGTCTCTCTGTGCAAACTTTCTGAGCATTCAGGGCACAATAAGAGCACATCAAATCCTGGAGACAGAAACACACAAGAGGCTAATGGGCTAAATACCAGGCAAAGCAAGAATGGCTCTTGAATTTGAGTCTTGTAGCTAGTTATGACTAATCTGGTGGCCTTAGTCTGGAAGTTAACCTGGATTCTCTTCTTATCAATAAGGGAAATATTGGCCATAATTTCCCATCTTGCAGAGATGTACGTAGAAATCGTGAAACTAGCCAGCCATACCCTGCAGAATTGGTAGTTTACTAACCTCTAAAGCCAAGGCGCGTTGCAATTGTATCTTGCAAAATATCCCAAAGCAACGATGGCAAAGTCTGAAAAGCAACAGACAAGGACATCCGATACTATTATTCCTACACCAGGAGGAAAAGAGCTAAAATGGTAGACATCAGGCTGCAACGGAAGTCTGATGAACTTGGCATGATAGAGGCTGTCTCACACCTTTGATCTGTCCTCTTTTTTCTCTGTAAACCTTTTTCAGATAAAAAATAACATTGTAGTTTTGACCTGACAGTTTCATAGGACCTGCACATCTGGAAAGCATAAGGTGGAGTGGTGATCACTATAAATGAAATAGTCAGATGAGACCACACGAAAATGAAGACAACTTTACTAAAAAGGTCTAAAGCATTATGGAGGAGTTCTTCTGAGCCATGTTCTCATTGGAATCTAAAAGCACTTCCTCCTTCACTTTCTACAATTACAAATGTTTACGCTGCCCAAAAGTCAATCATAAATGTGATCCTCTATATTAAAATAACAGAATCTTAGTTTCACATTCTCCCCAAATGAAATAACAGTAACACACATTCAACATGTTCTTTACTGGTCAACTAGATTCTCCTGTGTTTGCCCAAAAACCCAACTGCCCCCACCTCAAATTTGTACATATTATGCAGTCAATAGTGTAAGTAATGCAATTGTAAGCTCGGCATTAGGCTGTTTGTGTCTTCGTGCAGCTTCTCTCCCTTCACACCCATTTAGAAACAGGACACTGACCACTAATCCTCAAACGGAGGATTGAAATGCCTGCATCAAATCACAATGTTGCTATGCTTTACAACTAAAGCATCTGTTTAAGGTGGGCAAAATCAAGTAAGGCATTGAACCGCTGCAATTCTTCTTTTACTTCAGGAACAGATTTACGTGTTACAGTGAATTATTCAGATTTAGCATCTTGTATTCTAAACTGTAGGTTTTCTTTGAAAAGTAACCTTCACCCAATTTTATTGCCATTATATTTCCTATTGTGCTTATAGAATTTTCCACCTGTAATTAGCCACAGCTTTCAAGATTACTTGTACCAGTTGGATATATAATACTTCCAGCTTCAGAGCAGTGCAACATCCTCCATTAACACTGGTGGGGTTTTCTATTAATTGATAGGAGGAACTAGTTAATCATAAATAATGAAAAGACAGGGACCAGCTAAGTCGTAAATGAAGGCTTGTCCTTGGGATGCAGGTGGACTGGGCAAAACAGGCAGCCATGAATCAGGGTAAAAGGATCCTAAAGAAGAAAATGAAGGCAAGAGTTAATTAACTCAGAGTGAGAATGTGCTGTCTCAGAAAAACACAAGAAAGCATGTGTCAGGACGGAAAGGTGAAAAGTTCATCTAAGAGGAAGACTCCAGCCTTCATCAAATGACCACCACAGAAGACCACCAGAGGACACTGTGCATGCCCAAGAGAGGGAGGGACTATGCAAATGAATTTGGGGTGAATGATTATAATATTCTTATTAGTTCCTGGAAAGATAATGCAATTGTAGTAGTTAACTGTATAAATAATGTAATTGGACCCCCTGCAAATGCACACAGAATGGCTAGAATTATCTCCCCGTGCAACCAGATCCGTGAATAAAGAATACTGGCTTAATAGTCACATTGGCTATTGGGTTTTATATCGGCATTTCTTTGAATCATAATTTAACAAAAAAAAAATTAATGAGGATTAAAAACACCCAAGCACTATGTCCATGCATTGTAGAAACCCAATTTAAGTTAATCTTCATGTTAATCTCCATGTGTTAATCTCCATGGTGTGTAGATTTGTGTTATTTATCTGCAAGTCTTTCCATTTCATAATAAGAACAAAGTCAGATACTCAGTTTCTTCAATAAAAAATACTAGGTCAAAGATGTGAATTATTCAACCTTCTCCTATTCAACGAAATGATACATCAGTGTTTTGACTCAGGTTATTCAGAGGTATCACAGATGGTAGCCACAAAGAAATACAAGTACTGGGAGATTTGTCCAAGGTCATACACAAAATTTGAATCAGAGCAAAAGCTGAACACAATCTCCCAGGCCAAAGGCTTACCCCTTGTGATTTAAATTTAATGTGGTGCAGAGCATTCCGAGATGGCATTTGGACAAATACTTGATGAGACATGAAGATGTCTAGTGATGTCTAACGATGAAGACTCATAGAAGTTTTGCTAGGGGGAACCAGGATGTGTTTCTGAAACGGCTTAATCCCAAGAACTCCTGGAGAAGAGGCAATTTTCTACCTCTCTATCTGTATTCATAGTATTGACTGTCTGATTTATATGCTCAGAGCATATTTTTTCCAGAAGCTGGCAAACCCATGTACCTATGAAGAGATCACATGAGAACAATAGTGTCCTCTGCATGCATTATAATTGATTCTTATGGTAGCATATAATAATAAAAGCAGTATCAGTATTTAGTCAACCTTGCAAATTCACAAGCATAAGAGCACTAATACAGCTCCCGTTGCATTTTCTAAAAGTCTTGCAATTGTCATTCTAAAACAGCACAGAAAAAAAGCCACTGCATCTCTATTTTATCTCAATTTTATAGTTCTTTTTAATAAAAAATATTCCATTACTAATTAATAGACTAAGGTGGGACGAAACTGAATACTATGGCCTGGTTATATTAATATGGTTTAGGAAAGAAGCAGACACTTACTGTGCAGGGCAAACTGATTAAAGCAAACTGCGGGAAACTGTGAAACATTTACACTTACAGAGGAACCCGTGGCATATTCTTGGAGCCTCAAGGCACAGGCAGCCACCAATTAAGAGCTTCCGTAATTCAATTTCTGGGCTTAGCCGGACTCTTAAGTGTCTAAGTTCCTCTTAACAGATGTCTCCAAGAGATTGTCATGTATATCTGATTGCTGTTTGTAGTATCATTGTTCCGGGATGAGCTTCTCTGCTGACGAGCAGTTTCAGAGTAACTCAAAGAGTTTACAATCTAACAGTGCTGCCTAGAGCAATTGTGAAGGGGAAAAAATCAGGAAAGAAAAGGAAGAAATACTCGTCAGTATATGATAAGCAGTTCTGACACTGTTCTAGAGCCCAGCAAATATCCACCTCTATGATATACTAGCATGACTTTTTGTGTTGCTGTCACAAAGGAAGTTTTGAAGGAGAGAATCTTTTCATTTTACCAGTATTTATTTTAAGGAACTCATAAGAAAGACAAGTAGCATTGAACACGGAAGCACATTTCTGAGTGCTGTGAGCATACAGTGCAACCAGTGTCTTGGTCTCTCTGAAGTATAGAGGTCAATTAAAACGAGCCATGATGTGTCTTAGAAGTCAATTACAGAGTTAAAGGATAATATCTTGTTGTCAAATGAAAGACGTAAAATGAATGTCTACTGTATATCCAGAATGGTTCAGGAATATACTTAAGAGCTTTAGTTGGTTATGTTCCATCTAAGAATTATTATAAAGAAGTAGATAAGATGTGGACATAACTCTTTAGTTCTTAAACTGCTTGGTTTGAGGAAGGTATTTAGGTTACCAGACCATGTAGTAGACAGGAGGATGGTGTTTCCCAAGATGGTCAAAACCAAGATACTCAAAGGGGGAGACAGGGCAGATCTCCTGCAGCTACACTGCACTTGGTAATCTAAAGAGGGGTCCAAGGGAGACCAAGCTTGTTAGTATGAAAAAGAGAAAGCGGGTCACCTATAGACAGCAGATCTGTGAGATATCCAATTGTATCTGGAAAGGAATGTGTCCATATTCCTGAACAGTGAGAGGTCATAAGAACCAGAAGTTGGAGAGTGGTGAGGAAGATACTTTGAAGGACATACTAAACAAATAACTAGAGAAATGAGAGAAGTATTCACTGAAATCAAGCAAAGATGAAAGATTTTCCACTGGAGATATTTAAGAGTCAAGAGGTAACACTCATATCTTTCAAGAGGTACCTTATCTAAGAATGAAGCACACCTAATGTCTGCCACAAAGTCCCTCTTCTCGTTTTTGGTATATTATATTAAAAAGATGCTCATCTTCTCCCGGAAAGGGACAGTTTGGCAGCAGGAAACAATTTCCACGACTCCTGTGACCACAGGTTTAATTTTACTGTATAAGCTAGTGAAACACAAACCTTCAGAGGCTTTAGTTCAAAACGTATTTAGTGAGGTACCCTTTTCTGTGACTTTTGTCCTTTGTTCACTTATACACAAGAGAATTTGATCTCTACATTTACTATTTAAAATATTTAATGCTATAAAGCTTAAGCCTGGATGTCCTCGGATGGCTGTAGCTGAGCAAACAGAATTCACTCACTCAAAACCAGACTGGCTTTCAGAAGCATTTTCCTGAGCACGAGACCCAAACTCACTTCTACTTACTGTTCCGATTATTAACCTTCCTTTTGATCCAAAGTCTTAAATCTAAATTTGCACAGGTAACGAAGCTCTCTGAGCTCAATTATCTCCGTCCAGAAACCGTGCACGTACCATTTGTATGTTTAGCAATTCATTGCCAAGGAGCAAATCTGCAGAAGACAATACTGTTGTCTGAAATAAAAATGCAGTAAGGACCAATACTCTTTTCTGTATTTATCCTCTTCTCAAGAACTTTCTTGGTCCTTAAATGGTGCTGCCCAGCTGTGCCAAAAATGGCTTGCCAGCATATCAAATACCTTGACAGTAATGGTTTGCACATTGATCATCCTGGCGGGGCCAGAGATGTGCTGTTCCACTGCTTTCCGGGATTCTTTCACAGTTAACAGAACAAGAGAGTAGGAAGTGACAGTAACTCCTCAAGGGAGAATAAAACAGAGCACAAGGAGGACGAGGGTGTAAGACACAGCCATGGCATTTTCATTGGTGGAAAGCCAGTCGATGCAGCAGGCTGTGCCGTAGGGTTCCCCAGTGAGCTAGGGGAGAACAGGCAAAAATTGCCGCGTAAGTCCAAGCACAGGCTATCAAGATTTGTGCATGTTCTCCCCTGAACCTGTTCCCTGGAAGACACAAAACAGCCAAGATCAGCACGGTTGCCCTGTCTGCGTGGCAGTTGCTCATATGCAGGCAGCTGAGCAGGAGAACTGAGATGGATAACCTTAGTAGATGTTCAAAATATCATAGCACATCAAAGGTTTGTAAGAATAGGACATGGTTTGCAACAATTTGAAAAAAGAAGTAGATGAATTCTCCGATACATGCGGATACTTAGCACAACATAAATTTGTAGTAATAAATCTCTTTCAAAATGTAGCAATAAACTCTCAAAAAAAAAAAACCCCAAACAAACCCTAATTTATTCAGGCCAGCCTTGCTTTCAGATCAGAACTCTTATTCCATGGTTTCAAATTATCACCCTTACTTAAAAGAGCTTAAAGGTAATAAATTGCCTATATCTAGCTCTATAGTTAACTAATAATGATCACAGAAGTAAGAATTGTTGACTGGATGTAAAAGAACTTTTCTATAAAAATGCTCTTTAGGATATACAACCCAGAAACCGTGGTCTATGTTAACATGAAAAATTGAGACACGTAAGGCAGCAACATTAGCTTACCGTAGGCTGGAAAACAAATTTTGAGGCAGCACACAGTGCTCAGTAACGTCGGTGTTGAGAGACTGCAGGTCCCAAACAGCACCCCACAAAATGCATAGAACGAGCAAAGCTGTTTCCCATATAGGCACCTGGAAAATAACCAAGGAAGTTTATTTTTAGATACCATCCTTCCTCCCTAAATGTACGAGTAATATCAAGTGGTAGAAATATACTTGTAGTTGTGGCCTTAAAAATTGAATCAAATTGCATGATTCAATTAGTTGTTGGTCAATGATCAACTAAAAAAAGATATTCTCATTCAAAAAACTTACGACCAATAAAGTAATAATGTCCTGCTTTATTTTTCTGGTGCACATTGGGGTTTTTTTATTTTTATAAAACAAAGCAGTATACCTTAATGATAATCATTCTGAAAAGAAAAATCAAAATACTAGACCTAGGTCGTAAAATAATACAGTTTATTATTATTTCTGCTATCTTTATGCAATTTTTTACTAGTCTCCATCAAAATCAACACATTCTCCTGTGAAGGTTCTCCAGAAGAACACACATTTGATCTGGATCACTATACCTTCTCCCTTTCTACTCAGACACCAGCAATATTTGCAGTAGCAGTTATCAAAAGTCCCATTCTAGATTTTGAAGACGTCTTCTCCATTAGTCAATATGTTTAGCAATATTTTAACTCAGAAAGTAATGTGGTAAAAACTGAGTAATTGTTGGGGGTTTTTTCTCTTGCTTTTCATTTTGATGCCAAAATGAGAGAAAACTAGGTGGGAGAAGGACGTGATTTTTTTCACATCAAACCAAGGTTTGGTTTTGGTTAACTGAAGAGAAAAAATTGCCTGGGGGTTATGTTGGCTGAGGTGCTCGCTGTCTCTTTTGTTAAATATACTCTACTTAGTTACATTATTAAACACACATTTCTAAGTTTCTCTGTCAAGTGTTTTGGGAAGCCAAATCAGCACTGCATAGTCTCATCTGTACAGTTACGGGATATTCTGCAACCACCGGCATAGACCGAAATATTACAAATAAAATCCTGTCAAACAACTCCTGACAACCTGTTCTGATCTCTCTTCACCTTTATTTCTAGTTCCCTTCTCCGAAACACGTTCATACTGCCCAGGTTGCACAAATACTCTCCGAGGGCTAGAAACGAACCTCCTAAGCTTCCCAAACTTTAAAAGATCACAAAAAAAAAAAAAAAAAAAGATATTTGCACAATGATATGTGGTTGAATTCATGTGGATAGAGAGGAGAGAGGTGAGGAAGGAAGGAAAAGGTTCTAAATTGGGGGTGTTGGCCTAAAAATCAATCCAGAACCCTACACTGCTGTGCCTCATCACTACCACTGCTTTTGGAGATTGTGAGTAAATTCAGGGTTTTCTTTTTAGGGTGCGAACTTTCACTGTCCAATTAAAAGGAAAAATGAAGTATTTCACCATCACTTGAATACTAGTACCCCCAAAGTGTAACCGCAGTAGGAAGTGGATGCATGCAACAAAAACCTTCTCAGCTCTGCAGAAACCAAAACGATTGTAACCTCAAACAGACACAAACTCTAATCATCAACGCCAGCGCTCCATACAGCTGCTGTTACAGAGCACGCTTCTCTCGGTCCCTCTAATTAACTCCCTCTATGACAGCGGTGCGGTCCTCACCGCTGACACAGCCCTCCAGAGCCTGCAGTGGCTGTCAGGTATCACATGCGTAGTGAACGAACCCGTGTGAAAGGCTGGAGGATACGGCTAGAGGGTGCAATGTCAGAGTCATACCAAGGTCACTGACGGCAAGGTTAGTAACGAAGCACCCGGCTGGTTTCAACAAATTCTTTCTCTTGTAGGAGGTGTACAGGAGAATACTGTTCCCACATAAGGAGCATATTCCTGCAAAGAAACACAGAAGATGAAAAAAACATTACTTTTGCTCATCCTTTTTTTCCTTCCTGCACAAGAACCGTGTGCTGTCACATGATAGCTGGCATCTCTCAGATAAATTCACCTCTTTTTTTATATTTGCAGTTTTCTCTTCTGGGATTTACATTTTTTTTTGTTTTTATATTTTCTCGTGTTTCCTGGTTTCTTTCTGTTTTGTCCATCAAACATTCTACCAAGATCTAATGAATAATTTTATCCATTAAATTAACTGACTTGTCAGAAAACATTTTTCCTATAGGAAGCTGGCATTAATCAAGGCAGACAATACCCATCTGGCACTGCCTGCGTTTTTCCAGGTCTAGAGCTCCCCACTCATTAACCCTTCTTCCTTTCTCTTTAAGGCATTTTCTCAGACGTACCGGTTACAGTTCCTAGTAGTTAACAGGCAATATAGCAAGAACGTTGAATTATGCATGAAAGAGAAAAAAGTGCTTAAGTAATGTCTCTGCTGTGTGTAGATAGAACTATTTTCTCTGGGAATGTCGCTTTTGCAATAAGACCTGCCAAGAAACTTAAGAAGCATGCAAGTAGTCTAGTGGAAGACAAGCAATTTGCTCTCCACCATTAAACTAACAGGATCAAATCCTGTAATGGATACAGAGTTCAGTAAGAGGTAGGTGACCATCAGTTTAGAAGGTTCGTCAGCAGTCAAAACCCAGGGTTTAAGGCATCCTTTTATAGACACAAGGAGAACACTTTCAGGTGTAAAAGCTTCAGAGGGCCACGGACATGAGAATCCCTAATGAATTTCCCATGGTGTCTCTTCTTGTCTGGATCATCAGCTCAAGTCCACACACAGTATTTTAGCATGCACCAGCTGACACCACTGTCACTTTGGGACCTGTTGGCTGGTCAAAGCCATCCCTGTTCACATATGTTTCCACAGTGAAATTCTCAGAGGGAGAGATGGGAAGAGGTTTTATCTAAACCATCTTTTTTCTTTTTAAACGAAATTTTTCTTCCAAATATTTTGTGCAATTTCTACAAAATACTACTTACTGGAAACCTTTTTTCCATGTTTCCCATTGCTCCTGATATTAGCAAACACTGGGATAAACTTAGTGAGTTCATGGAAAGTTGTTAATAGGAGGCTTGGCAAATTTTGGTCAGGAACAGTATAAGGGGTTGGCAAATGGACTCAATGCTCTATCAGGATCACTCCAAGCCCCATTTTCTATGGTCGTATGAACGCAGGGCTCTTCAACAGCTTTGATATGGCATGACACAGTAGGTACTGAGGCTACATCCTGAAAAGAGCCTCGGTGATCTGGGTGTGGTTGATTATCATGAGATCCAGAGAAAGTTAAAAAGAAAGTTACGAGGGAATGCTGTGTTGTGTGACCAGCTGAACAAATATGGGAGAGGAGAACACGGGACAGACATAGATGAACTTTTCACTCTTTTGTCTGCATCTTATTTCTTGTTGATAACACATAGAAAAGACCAAACCCAAAGATAAAGCTACATGAGGAAATTTCAAGTCCATCTGACAGTAGAAAAAGAGCATGAGGTTTCTGATGAGAAATAACTTTATCGTTAGTTCAACCAGCTCTGCATATTCGGGAGTACAAATACTGGAGGAACGCGTCTCTAAATTGATACGCATTGTCCAGCCAGGCTGGACTCAGCTATCCATATACAGCTACACTCTAAAATAAATACGGCTTATATTAATTTAAATTTTTCAATCAAAATGTTGAAAAAACCTGTTGAAATACATGCTAATCTTTGGCTCCATTAAGATGCAAATATTCATTGACAGGACTAGAGACACAGGTTCACTCTTTGTTGGTGCTGTATTTATTTTGCATGAATCCTGTACTTCAGGGCTAACATTGGTTGCCTTAGGGAAGGAAAATTTCTGTTAGGACATTCATATGGCTACCACATTTTTCTTTTTCACCATCTTCTGAAGCACCAGACATCACTCGTGTCAACCGACTGCACTTACCGCGGGTGACCATTGCTCTCCCAGATGTCTGGGCTGCCTTTCCAGACCTCTCGCTCACGGTTACACTGACCAGTACCTTTAGGATTTTTCTCCTCAGTCAGACCAGGACTGTGGAGGATAAATTTGCCCCTTCTCTAACAACATAGACCCCTTCCCAGAAATCTCACTTTCTAAGACAGTGACTGGATGTCAGACATAAACCTGGATCTTTCCAGCACCTTTCCCAGACATGTTATATAACCATGGCTTTTGGTATTTTACTTCAGGAGTTATGAGGAGTCAGGATATGTTGTTCGTGGTTTATAGTGATGTGTGGAAGAGACGCTCTCTTGTTTAGAATTAACGAGGATCACATGGATACCAAGAACTGCCAGGGCCACAAAAACCAGTATTCCTGTCCAGCTTTCTATTCCTATTACTGAATAAAATTTTTGTACCTAACGTAAAACACAGCTTAAAAATATCTTTTAATGATTTTACTCTACATTTTTTTTCCATCTTTTTATGAATATGAAGAAGTTTATCTGTGTCGGAAACAAACTGTGTCTCCTTACCATATCAAGTGTATCCAAAGCTCTATACCATGAAATCATACTTAGCGAATACCACATAACATATTCCAACAACAATATCAGCTGATTCTGTTATTTTGGACTGGAATGTTGAGTTACCAAAAGACGGGCCCATCTGAAAAACAGAACTCGTAATTCAGTATTCGAGCAGGCACCTGTGAGCTCTCTGCAAGGCTGTAAGCCATTCCAGGGGGAAAGGACAGGGAGAATATTTTTTTATTTTAGATATTAACAATTAATTTATCTCAATGGAGGATGCAAAAAGGATGAGGACAGGCTCTTTTCGGTGGTTCCCAGTGACAGGACAAGAGACAACGGGCACAATCTGAAACACAGGGGCTTCCCTCTGAGCATCAAGAAACATTTTCACTGTGCAGGTGACCGAGCACTGGCACAGGTTGCCCATGGAGGTTGTGGAGTCTCTATCCTTAGACACATTAAAAAAAAATCTCGCTATGATTCTGGGCAACTAGGTGTCTAGGTGGCTCTGCTTAAGAAGACTAGAAGAGGTCCCTTCCAACCTCCACCAGTCTGTGATTCTGTGTAATTTACAGATGAAATCACAGCCTACAACTGAGGTAAACCAATTTCTATTACTTTGAGGGACTCATCCAAATACGAGAATGTCACATTACAAATGCCATTGGTGAGCAAGGGTGCATTAGAGTTTGAAAACTGACTTGTCTCAATAAGGTTTGTTCCAGGATATCACTCATCACCACTTTACAAACAACCAGAGGAACTAAAGTAGGAAATCTTAACCACAAGGGGTACAGAACTGCTAATATAAACCTAAAAAACAAACAAAACACCCGAAAAGGAGGTAAATGTACGATACAGAGAAAAACGATGATAATTCAGTGAGAAGTTCCAGCAGTAACTTTTTTGTCCCCAATCTTATCCCTCAAGAGGTCACAAAGAAGACTATTTGCTATACTACCTTGTCTTCTGAGCTGAACCATCTCTCCAAAGTTTTAAAAATAAGTTTTCAGTGTGTACAGAAGGAATGTTACTGCTGGTGAGAAAGAGAACTGCCTGATAACAAAGAAAGAATTGAAGGAGTGAAACAGTATTGATTCAGGTCCACAGGAAAAAGTCTCATTAATCTTGATTAGGTCACAGGTCTCCAAGGAACAACGGAGACCAACAGAATTTATTTCATCTCCAGCCAGTGAAATGCTTGTTGTAATTCACACAAATATGCGCTGCTGCTGTTATCATTTATGTTTTGACCTGACAAATCAGGCTGTATAGGAAGAAAAACAAGAAGCAGAAACTGATAAGAAAGGTGACTCACTACAACGGGCACAAAATCCTATCCTCAAAACTCTTAACTAGAGCTGTGTGAAATGCTTTGATAAAATTTTATTAAATGCTCTAGCTGACCTCAACACACACGGCTTTTTGTGAAACACGTATGGGTTTTTCTACTGTCTTGGTTAAGAAACACAAAAAAAATCCCAGGATAATATTTTGATGAAATATATCTAATTTAATAGCGCTTGATATATTTCTTCAAGATTTATTTCACTTTTTTCTTTAAAGAATTTAAAGCTATATGCTTTGTTTTATCAAAATTATTGAACAACTCAACATTTTTCAGCTGGTTTTTTCCTCACTGCAAAATTTACTGAAAAACCATTTATTAGCAAAGTTCTTACCTCAGTGCCTGTGATTCATGCAGGTTACCCATGACACTCCACATGGTTTTATACTCTGGGGATGACTAGATAATTGCAGTTTGATTACTTGTAAAGTCTTTTCCCTCCCTCCAAGAAGGGCTTGCAGTAGTAGTAGACAGCTGCTCATCACTGTCATCGCTCTAGAGCGGATGGAACAGTTGCCGATGCGCAAGTGGTCCATGACTCTCGAATTCATCTCCCTACCAGTCTGCCAGCATCTCAGCTGATGGGCCTCTTAGCAAGTTTTGGAGACTTCGAGATGAATGTTGATTGATTGCTCTCCTTTTCCCCCAGACACTTACAGACTAGACAGAAGTTATCAGAAGATAAACAGGATGAGCTGCTGCTCTTTCTATCAAAATAGCTGATGTGATCACTTACCTATAGTACTATGAAAAATAAAGGAAATTACAGCCACTTCCATAATATTGTGTAGTCATAAAGATAGCAAAAAGACCTGAGAATTATTGCTAGGTGCTTTAAAAGTAAAATACAAAATAAGCTTTCATTTGCCCATTCAGTGCTGCTGTTAATGCTTGTTGTGATGAATCAACTAATGAGTTGGTCTGCATTTGCACAAATGATTGTATTTATTTCAAGGTAGAAATACATCTACATCTGAGATAAGAAGTAGGCTTTGTGCAGAAGCTATGGCTCACACATCATATGCTCTCTATATCGTATTATCTCTTGTTCAAAGTAGTGAACTGGATGCGACAAAAAGGTCTGTCTAGAGGGGTCCCATTTTCTCTTCTTCAGGCATGGCATCCCCCTAAATTGTGGTTATTTCTCCCTCACCTCATCGTTTCTTCTCCTTATTGCATTTTGTCTTTTTGCAATCAATTTATAACATAGTTTACTGGGGAAAATGCATGTTCCTATGCTGGCAGTTACTAGTTTCAAAATTGCTTTATAAACCCTGCTTGTATATGCAGCCAGAGCAGGACAGGATGGACTGAGAAACAAACACTTTGTCTGTGTGTTGCTCCTTTATTTATCAGAAGATAAAGCACATAGACACAAAAAAAAAAACCTTAGGGCAACATTATGGGAGAAAAAAAACTATTAACCTATGACAGGAACATTCCATGCTCAGCATAAGAACGTCTTTTGATATCGACTTCGATGTAGAAGCTCATTTGATTTAAATTTGTGTAGCTAAATTGTGTAAGCAGTGAAGGGCCCACCAGCCCCCAGGCTAACCCCTGGAATTACAAAGTATAAGCACATCATAATTTCTGTTTGCAGAAACTCAGAGATTTATATCCCTAGTCAACACTTTCTAAAGGTTAATTATTGGCAGCACAGAATTTTTTACATCTTTCTTTCCCCATTTTTAACCTAGTTTCATCTTCCAACCACTAACTCACATTTTACTGACCTGCTCTCTGCTGTCAGGAATCTACTCTCCAAATATGTAGCTGCAACATGTCATAGTTACCACTTGAGGAAATAAATTGAGTTTCTTAATTATCTTGTGACAGAGCTTTTTTTTTAATCACTCTTGAAGCTTTCTCCTTCCCAGATGTTCCCCTTGCATTCCTCCCACTTGGGCACAAGGCTTCTAACCCCCAAATATCTTCATGAATGCAGTATCTAACTTCTCCCACTTGATAATCCCCAGTTTAGATATGCATAACTAGTATTTCTCCTCCGCTGCAGCATCACAATGAGAACTCACTGGTCAAGCAGAAGTTACTGCTGATGCTAAGCCCTTTTTTTTTATTATTATTATTCTAATGTTCTGGGCTGTTTACACTAAAGGTATGCCTTTGTATTTGACTGACCCAGCTTTTTCTTTGTAACACAGCAAAGATTTCTTCTAAATCACTGCTGAAAAGGGTTGAAATATGTTTAGCTACGAGCAGACCTACGCGTAGATCCTGCTTACGATGCTTTTCTCTTTTCCCCTCTATTACTTTTCAGCTACTTCCAGATAACCGCTTTAAACACCTAATGCATTCTACATTGATTTTCTTTTTAATCAAGCTACTGTTCTTCCTACTGAAGTCACTACACATACGTCAGATTATAGTATTAAAGCCCCAAGCCCCAAGTACCTACTGCTATTAATGCAGCAGTGCACTGAGCAAGAAATAAAACAACTCTTGCAAAACTCTGACCAACTTCAATATGTATTTGGTTGGAGTGTTTTGTTTCTTACAAACATTAAAGCACTACAGTGCCTGAAACAAATTCTTAGAAGCAGTATATGAGCTGCTTCTTCAGAGTGTTATTTCTGTAGCTACAGTAGATCATTTCAGTATATTTATTTTCCTGCTTGTAGTAGGTCATGGCAGACCAGGTCAATAAATGAGCTGTGCAAAGGGAATTTTGAATTGCCAGTTTAATTACTAGATTTCCATTTTATGTCATTAAATAGCAATGGCAAATTAAGAATAGGAACTATGCCTCATGGATTTTATATTTAACTAGCGCAACGTGGACTGCACTTCCACTGTACTTAGACCAAGTGTCAACTGAAGAATTCCCAAACTAATTCCAATATCTCGCAGTCTTCTAGCAAGCAGCAGAGAAAAATGTCAAGTTTTCCTTTCTAATTATTTGTATTTTGCTGAATCACAAAATACACTGCTTATTCCTTTCTTGTTTCATTGGGATGGCATCAAATTATTATTTCAGTTGTTCATGTGAGCATAATTAATGACAGAAACCGTTTGTTTGATACTGAGTCTTAAAACAATTGATTTCTCTTGAGGGAATTAAATTCTCCTGTTGGTCTATAGGGAAAAGAGGACTAACAGTTAAATTGTCAGATAAATAATGCTATATCTCAAATGAATTCTTAAAATGATTTTGTGTTCTAATTAATGTGTCCATTAAGGGTTGAACATTTAGAAACATTTACAGGAGATCATCAACTCAACTCTTAGAAAGATAGACCTGATCACTGAAGGAACTCTGCCTGAAGAAGACTATTTGCCCATGTGACACACACACAGAGCACTTTACATCATACGGGAGATTTGTGATAAAGCATCACCACAGGCCCTTTCACAACAGCACTTCCTCAGAGGTCTGATGGAGCTGGAAAAACAAAGAGCATGTTGTAACTAGAAAAATAATGTATATGAAAGCTAAAACTGAAGCTGATTAAATCATCTGTCATTTCTGGAAGCAAGATTAAACAATAGGAAAGCAAATAAAAGCTGAAGATTGTCTGGGAGGTGGTTCATTGCTACAGCTCACTGACACCAAATTTATTCTGCAGATAAAGGAAAACAAAATGTAATTACAATATTAACAGAATGTAAAGCGTTAAAAAAAAAAACCACCAAAAAACCAACCCAGACTTTTACAATTTGTTTTTCAATTCATCAGCATTATTCTGCAATTTCAACTCATCAGTCATATTCTGGATGGAAAAAGATAAATGCAGCCATAACTCCAGCTCTAGTAAAAGTTTGTAGACCCATTCAGCCTTTTTACAGTTAATACAAAGGAGTGCTCAAGTGTCTCTCTGTGAAGTGATGCGCAGAAATAAAATAAACTTCTATGGCACAGCCAGCCGAGAAGGCTCCCCTAGAGAGGGAGTGCCCACCCGTCGGTCTGACGGTCCGTGTACAAGTGAAAGGAACGGAAAGCTGTAGCTGCAGCCAGGAGTTGCCTCACCTCGCTGAGTACTTGTTGAAAGGCAGGCTCACACTTCAGCAAGAAGAGGCGCGTCCTCCAGCTGTGCACACCTTGCAAATAAACAGGGTCATACGCGCAACGTACCCCCAGCCCTATTCTCCTCCTCCTTAACCCCGGTGGAAACGAGCTGCCCAGATGTTCAGATCCAGCCAACCATACAGCCCCAAGGCAGGAGAAGGTTGGACCCAGGGGTGAAACACGGCAGGGAAGCACAGTGAGGGCACACAAGGCAGCTCCCCAGGGCTCTGTGGAGCCCGCCGTGGCTCAGGGCCCCGTCCACCAAAACTCACAGGCATGACACAGGCGCAGCCCTGATCCTCAACTCAAATTCCCTTCCGCGATCTGTTCCCCGTTACGTTGTGTGTCCTGTTTGACCTCTGTGGATTCCTAAGGGCAAACTAATGATAATTGAAAACAAATCTAAGTTCCAAATTTTATCATATGGAAATCGCTGGGTTTCTTAAAGTGATTTGACCTCAAAGACATTTTAGGTTAGGCAGAGCTAGACAGGTTGTCACCCCTTCCCTCCCTGGCACCTGCCTGGGTTAGCAAAGTGGCTTGATGGATCAGCATAGATTTGTCTGGCCTTCTACACAGGTTGTCCCTGTCAAAAGCCAGAACAACCTTTTTAGTAGCAACTGCCTTCCACGTGGCTTTGGTGTGTATGAGAGGCAACGTAAACGCACACAGCAGTGAATTTTGCTGAACTTCATGGGGAAAGGGATGGAGGTGGGGGAGCACAAGAGGTCTATCTTCAGATTAAGAGTGTGACAGATTGGTTTCCAGCCCTCTGGAACTCCAGCAGTGCAATATGGAAAAGGTGCTGAGACGGGATGGACTGAGAACCCCCACTCTAGGACAGACCTAGGGAAAGTATTGCCGCTTTAGTAACTGGGGCTTTAATTCGTGTTGAACATAGAATCAAGTTGCTGCTGGAGTTCCAGGAGATCCTTCCCTACAAACAGGGAGTGGGAGAGCTGACACTGCCCCTCATTTCAGCTGCTTGAGGGAGACTCCGAAACTACTGCAAGGAAGGCTCCACGTGACAGTGGCTTATACCAAAGCTCCTTGTTTTCCTCTCAGTGCTTTCTAAATGCTGAAGTCCTGCACTTCCTGTTATCTACGTCGTGAGAGCGACATTTTATTCAGAAAATTTCAGAAAAAAATATTAAAAATCAACATTTTCACTTCTGTTCATCATCAAACCAGAGTCTCATCTTCCTGAAATTGCTGTTCTGTAGAGTAGCAAAGACAAGGTGAAGAAAACAGCTGAATAATCCATCTCTCCTCCTCTTAGGATCCTAATCCAAAGCTTGCAAACTGCTTTCACTCCAAATAAAAATGAAAAAAGTTTGAAACACCAGCTGCCTCAATAGAAAAAAAAATTGGGGCATGGGCAGTTCAGGAAAGATGTGTCTGAAAGCATCAGAAGTCTGTATTTTAATACATGAAAACATTTTATTTATATTTGTGATATGGTGAACCTAATCTGTGCTGTCCCTAAGTTTTCAGGAAGCCTTACAGGAGTTCTCATTCAGGTGCTTCCTGTCCCACTTCTCCTCTGGCAGCTGACTTTAATGATCAGGACATGCCAGAGTTCAACCACCTGGTTCCCATAACTCAACAGGACAGTCATCTGATGGCCAAGTCCCAACCAGCAGGAGAGAGTGAAGCACCTGGATATCACCGTGTGCTCAAACAAGGAACTTCATTTCATCATGAAACCCAAACAAATTTTAAATCGGGTTTCCATTTGAGTTGACCGAATCCTAAACAATCTTTGAAACTTTAAGTTTCCAAATATACAAACTTCATTGTCGTTAAAATTAGTTTTCCTGCAAAAATGCCTTTTCAAGTACCATAGAGAATTTCCAATCAGCTCTATTTTTAAAAGTTTTACTTATTGTCAGATGAAATAAGCATGTTGAACGGTCTAAAACACCAGGTTACAAGCACAGAGAGCTGAACATACAAAACCATCTCAGATCTACAAGGAATGCAGACATATCTATATGTATACACTTACATTCAGAGGTGAAACCACAAAAACATACCTTACTAGATTAAATATCTCACTAGTCTCTAACGCTCTAAGTACCAGTTTCACCATTCATACAGACCCATCAACTTCATCCGTTCATTAATACCGAACTCATAAACACGAACAACATTGACTCCTAACTCTACCTTTTCTCACATGGTAGCAGGCAGAGAGTTTACGAGGAACAAAACACAATGCCCTTCTCCTCCTCCGCAGGATAAAACTGACGGTTTTTCCTCACCGTAGGGGTCTGCGAACCTATCAGAAAGGCGTCTGGCTCTAATTAAATTGCAGGATGCTTGCTTCATTCTAAACCGGAATGTTTTCCTGCAGCCATCTCCCCATGCCTCCACTAGGCACTGAGGACACGCTCTTACCACTGCTTTTATGTTTCAGCCTGTGATTAGAATCCTAGTTTATGTTGTAGCAAAGAAAAGAACGGGAACAAATAACAACCTGCTCCTCTGCTCTACAAGCTACAAGCCAGGAGAATAAAACCAACAAGATAAGGTTTGCACTAGAATCTCTTGATATATAAACCCTTCTTCCAGAACTAATGAATACTGATGTAATTATACAACGGTCATTAGGCTAAGTGAACTCTCTTAACATGCACAGTTCAAAATAACATATTTAAACCTGCCATGAACAGTATTATTGCCAAATAATAATCTTTAGCCTACTGGGATGTTTGCACATAGTTTTCTATTTTTCAGTTTGCTTATGAATTTTTAAAAATGAAGTAACTTAGACCTTAAATGAACATGGTTCGTTAAGAATCTCTGCTAAGGATTAAAACTAGGCACCAGATCTCAACCAACCTGGAAGAAAAGGGAACACAGTCCTGCCTTGTGGATGTCCAACCTGAGTGAAAATCCTGGTTAGGAAACCTGGGTCAGCACTTGTGAGGTCCAAGACCCTCTCTGAGAGCTGACGGCACTTTCTGTGATGAAGCATTTGAGCCCATTGCATCCAGCTCTGAGAAACCTGGAAAAAGACTTTATGTGCTTCAAGACAGAGAAACTGTAATTCAGTCTCAAACAAGTTGTGCTCTAGAGTTTCAAAAATTTATTTTGTAAATTGATTTATTTCATAATCAGACTATCCAGTTTTTGTCAGAGTAAAGGGAGTTGGCGGTGCATCATGTGTGTCCACAGACACACAGAGACATTAGGAAATTAAGAGGGAACCATTTACAGTTCGTGCATGTAAAGAGCAAGGCTGCATAACGCACCCAATATTAGAAAATAAAAGCGAATATTAACATTTTCATATCCAAAGTGGTTAAGATATAGAGCTTTTCAAAGAACCCTAAAGCACCAAATGGCTGGTGTCTTGCATCAAAGACAGATGTAAAATACCTAAAAAGGTAGAAGGCTCCATGGGTCAGCAGCAGTCCAAAGCTGTGAGCCCCTTAGGATACATCATTTAAATTTTAAAAGGAAAGTCAATTGCTTTAGAGGTTGGTATCATCTTCAAAATGAAGAAAGAAGGAGAAATAAAGATGCATTGAACAGAGGTTAGAGTCTCATAAAAGATATTACACACCATGACTGTTGCTTCATGTGAACTGGGGGAAAAAGGAAAAAATCTTTATTTCATTAGTTCCTTGAATTAAACGGAAATATTCTTTTATTCTGCCTGTCTTTGGACTGAATACCTGTCTCTCAGCCAGGAATTTCCTCATCCACAAGACGGTGTTAGCTGCTACTGAATATGCTGATCCTCTTCACGAAACATGAAACTCAGACACTAAACAGATTTAGAGGGCTGCAAGGCAATGTTTTGCAGTACTTTGCTGCCAGGAAAAACAGAGGCGTAAGCTAAATAGAACTAGGCCAGATTTGAGAAGAGAAAATATTGCCTCTCTCAATTTGTAGATATTAACTGAATTAGGTCCATCAGATCTAAACTGATGCTCTTGTCTGAAAGAGACTCTCAGAATGGTGCTTTGTAGGCCCACGCTTAGAGATCGAGAGGTGAGTGATGCTCTGGAATGCTATTTATATCTCTGTAAAATCAAGGAAAAGTCAGTGTAAAAACTGTCATCATACTAGAATTCTATACCTGCTCTTAGAAAGGTTTAAAAGGCTGAAAGGATCTACCAAATGTGCAGAATCAAAATTCAAACTGGCGCCTTCAGACATTACAAGAAGGGTTCCATGTGTGCTTGACAGAAGTGCTGGCAGCAAGCAAGATGCAAAAGGTGCTGTTGGAAAGAGACTCCGGCACCCTGAGGACACCTCATCGCAGCTTGTCCACGATTTCTGGTATCTCCTCAAAGAAGCATTCTTCACCTTTATTTCCCCTGCTCTACCTTGTTTTGCCTATTAACTTTGCATAGCATTGCAGAACGGCTTACAAAACATAACAAGAGGAGTTCCAACCCCAAAGAATATACAGTACAGTGATTGTACAGTGGAACAGCGACATCACCCAAAGATTACAGATTACAAGAAAAAAGATGACAAGTGTATTGCAGTCTCTAAAATGAGACGTCTAAATACTGGGCAAATCCCTCCATATGACTAAATGATAGAGAGCAAATGTGCTTGTTAGGAATTCCTGTAATCATTTTGCACAGCTAGAACAAGACCAAATTATTCATGCTTGGGAAATAAATCCATCGCTGAACTTAAAGAGCCCCAGCAAGCATAAACTCAGCCTCGTGCTGAGCACAGGCAATGCATGGTTCGCTTCGGACACAGTAGAACACACTACAGTCCAAAGGCGTAGCTACTGGGAGCACTATTACTCGCTAATAGTAGGTGTCCTTGGAACACAGAAGATGTTATAAAGCGATCATATAACTTACTGTTATTTTTTCCCCTGCTAAAAGAACCAAAGAAAAACTTGACAAATGGATTCAGATAATCTAGGTACACTATAAATAGACCTTTTACTGTATTGTTGAATAAATGGAGGAAATAACCAGCTGTGATTGTGACTTTATCATTTGTAAGCCACCAGCAAAGTCAGCTGAATGTGCAAAAACTTGAGATACCATAACACAAAATACTGGGGACTGCTACAGAAATTTTACTCTGAGAGCACCGTTCCTCCAGGAGAGCTCAAATCAAAGTGAGGTAAGGGGAAAGACAGTCGGTACGTGTTAGAGCTGAGATGATCAAGGCGTTGAAGTCGGTGGCTGACAAAGACGCCTTCTGCAGAGACAGCAAAAATGCCACTGGAACAGAATGTCACAGAATCTATTAGCAGGTTGACAAGGAAAGTGTTTTCAGGGGATCCTCTGCTGACCTTTACCTTTGTAACAGCATCAAATCCATACTGTCTCCCTGCCCGTCAAAAACTCCAATATCAGAGCAGAAAGTGTCTCTTCAGAGAAGCACGTTGAATAGAAAACCTAAATCAAACGTTTAACTAAATTAAATTAAGAGGGGCACCGCTCCTGAAAACCACAATTAAGCACTGACTACAACCAGAAGACGTGGCTCCTGAACTATTTCTTCATCGCATTACCTTTGTTTTCCACGGCAATCTTCTCAATAGCTCTAAAGACAAAATCCAAAGACAAGGTCAGAGACCGGTGTGGGCCCAACGGCGCAGGGTAGAGCGTGGCAGGTCAGCACGACAGAGAGCTCTCAGAACAGCTGAAGACCCCGTCTTACGGCTGGTTATAACCGCTGGTTTCGTACTGCAGTTTTGCCCAAGAGAAGAGTGGAAAGGAGGCCTCCAGCAAATGAAAGAGCATCTTCTTCACATGGTTCTGGTTTCATTAGTTAACTGGCTATTCTTGCCATGGCTTCCGATTTATCCAGTTTAATTGCTAGAACATTGTTAAGGGTCGAGGACAAATGTATTGCTTTCAATAACTGGAACAGTAACAAGACTCATTTTAAATAAATCTCCAGTTCCCCAGTACTCTATTTCCCATCTCATTTGTAAGGCAGAAAAAGACAGCCAGATTTTCTATTTTCCATTTAGTTATTTGCTACAATGCCTTTGGGAGGTAGCTATCTTCCTTATTTTGACACATGTAAGATCCCAATTTAAGAGTCCTTACTTGGTTTCGGGAAACCTTGCCAAAACAAATCCCAATTATGACTGACTTGAAATACAATTTACTTCCGCGAGGTAAATTCAGCGGAACCCTATATCAAAGAATAAGGTTTACAGCTTGTAGGAGAAGCTGAGAGAAGGCAGTTTCTCCCTTCAACAAGAGTTTCATTAGAAAGTCTGTTTTCAGGCTCAGGTGCTGCCAGAGGCACATCCTTGAGGTCATGAAGTTCAGAGAGGCACTTAGTTCTGAAAGAAAGACCAAGTGCAATAGGTGACAATAAGAAATAGGTGGAGATAAGGTGCCTTGTTACCCTTCTGGGAACTTACTGCTTTGATTTCCTTTCTTGTTGTAGGTAGAATGAAGACATCAGAAATTTCTCATTCTCCCCCGTGCTTCAGGCTCTTCTGAAGTTATTCTGCTGTTGTCACAGCACCCTCTGAGAAACAGAAGTGGCACCTCAAGAGACCTGTCAGGCTATTATTAATGGAACATCCTCAACGAAGATTTCTGTAGAAATACAGCTGGTATTGGATGTTAATTGCCACACTAAGAAAAGATAGTCTGAAAATGTCCTATAAGCAACCAGATAGTAACACAAGTGCTGCTTTTGTCATTAAATGTTACATCTCTTGAACTTCACAACTCACAGTATCCAGTAACACCTCGCTCTGATCACCTACATCCTCAGAATGTGACAAACCACTTCTTAGAAATTAAGAGTTTAAACAGCTGAGGAAATCTCTTCTCGGACTCCATGCTGCTGGCCTCACTCTCATGAAAAGAAAGTTGCAGCACTTCAAACCTCTGCCAAACAAGACAGGAGGTCGGTGACTGGGTCCCCCAGATCTGCTCGCTTACTGACAAGGGAAGTGGCTGATGGCTGAAGGGGAAAACTGCCAAACAGCGAAGGTGACAGTGGAATGACAGGTTCCAGTATGGGCCACACTTGCCAGTTCCGAGCTGAAAAGCCTCTATCTGTGCAGTGTGAGCGTCTGCTCCAGTTCTGCCACGACAAAGACCACTGCCTCCAGTGTTAGCTGTCTCTTTGCAGACATGCTGGAGAATGTTACATTTATCCCAGGCAGTGGTGATGAACCCGGTTAAGATACTGATCACCCTGATTAAGGCGTCCCCCTCTCTCTGACACAGAGGGTGTTCAGGCTAGATGCTGCAGTGTTAGTTAGCTAAACCACAGTGATACGACTCCTAACCACACAGTCCACTGCTAAGACAGTTGGTATCATCTGAAACTATCCCCGTGGGTTTTGTGGTCCATGAGCTTACCAACTGCGCCATGTTTATAAACCACAGTTCCTTAGCAGACCCTCTACAATATTCTGCTGCAGGATGTGTAGATGTCCTACCAGTTTGTCCAGTTATAACAGGCCTTTTCTCAGACAGACAACCTGCCATCAAAAATTAAAGACAGGCAAGAGCGAGGGAAGCAATCAACCAAATTACTACACCATGAAGACTGATCATATCATTTAGCAATATTTCTACTCAGGACCAAGAGTAGAAAATCCACTACTAAAACCTTTTCTCAGTAGGAGTCAAAGTCAGATTATATGCTAGTATCTTTTTCTCTAAACATTGAAAAAGTAGTTATTTGAGGTGCCACTGACTTAGAAGAAGAGGATCCTTTAAAAAGAGAGCAATGGAGGAGAAGTCTGGAAATTATTCCCAGAGAACACACACTGATCACTTGTATCAGTAGCCATCCACAGAGAGACTCTGCTCTGGTACCAGAACGCCTAAATGCTCTTCCTCATCAGGGTGTTTAATGCAACAACAGCAACAACACCACCAAGAAGAAAAGCATCACACCAGCATAGCAGGAAATCCAAGGAGGCTGTTTAAGAGCCTCCAATACAATCCCTGCGGCAGCTGCTATTGGCGCTTTCAGAACAGTGGTTTAAAGAGCCAAAACTGGAATCTGGAGCGCTGGAGACTGATCCACAAACACTTGTGGGCTGAGTACACTGAGAGGCTGGAGAACACAGGCCTGGCTGTCAGTGTCGCCTTCTCTCCAGACTTTGGTGCTCATCTCAAGACTGTGTTTTGCCCACGTGTAGCTCAGAGCCCAGATGCCTCCTGGGTAGGTATTACAGCTGAACGAGCTGCACAGGAAAACGGTGAGGGTACTGAAGGAGCCTGCCTTCTGCAGCCCTGTCGCAGCTACAGGCAGCATCACGCTGCTCTGCGCAGCTTAGGACCAGGGGACTTCTTGTCTTACTAGGATTCATGTCAGCATCTCCCATTCCCAAGCACTAAAACCACACCGTTGCTGCAAGAAGGCTTGCCCTGTTCAAGCTGAACCACGAGAAGGAAAGGAGAAGCTGTGACCTATGGAGCTGCAAGGAACTTGGTGCTGTCACTCAGTGGTTGAGATACTTGCCTGAAAGAGATGAGGGTGTAAGTTCAGCTGTTTTCCTGCCTAACTCTTCTTCCCCTACCCTGATATCCATGCTATCTTCTTGATTTTTTTTTCTTCCATTTATATCTTTCTAATTACATCCAAAACCACTCCAGGGTCTGTATAGCTGAGAGATACTGCATCAGATGGCCCTAACCCTAAGAAAAATCTCAATAATCGTGATGAGCAGAATGGATACAGCCACCACCACATGGCTCCCATATACAGAATGTTACCACTATAAACCTGGTATTATTATTGCCAGTAATGATAACAGTAAAGGATAAAACCTAAAATATTTTCCAGGAATTTTTATGGCTCCAGGTTCTTGCTAGTGTTTGGAAAGACTCCTGAGAGGAAGGAAACAGAACAGAAAATATGAGGAAACAACTGTTTTCAAAGAGAGCAGTGTGTAGAGGGTGTCCTTGAAGTGAAAAGGATTCCTTGTTCCTGAAGGAATTGGTACCCTGCCTCGATACTACCAACCCATTCTTGTTAAAGGGAACTTAAATCGCCTTCTCCTCAGGGACCAGGCATGATCTTCCAGCCTGGCTATAATGTCAACCAAGGAGCTGCAGCACTTCTGCTACGAAAACAAGAGAAAGCAAATTATAACATAGACTCACCTGGTCTGTGGGTTCCCTCAGGCTTGATAGATGGTGATAAACAGATTTCTTCAGTCTTGAGCAGTTCAGATGGAACAGGATGAGGAGGAAAATGCCTATGGTCCCCAACTCCACCCAGCTGAAGTGGAGGCAGACCAGACCTTGTGATGCCTGTTCCCCCCCATCCCAGCACTTCTCTTTCCCACCACCCTGGACCCAGGAATAAGAAAGGAAAATACTCACAGGATCAACACTAAACAGTAGCATTAATAATATGGCTACCTATTCCATTACTAATTATGCTTCGTTAATAAACTTCCATGTTTGAGCCACCTGCATCTGCTCACAGTTAACTTCAGTGCCAATCTTCCTGGATACTGCTGTGCTGTTTCACACACCGCTGTGGCCTGCTTCATGCTGGCCCTGATTTCCTGCTGCTACCGAATAGTTTGCTTAAGCAAAACTGCAAAAAAATGTGTAGATTCTTGTCAAGGGCCAAGTGATATGTGAAAAAAAAGTCTTCTTCCCACCCTGAAAGAGTAGCAACCTAGCTGCATGTCAGGTCTTGCTACTATGACCTTTTAAATGCATTTCCTAATCATTTATCCCATCTTTTTTTCACATTTACACTTAGATTTACTTTATAAGATTTTATTTAACAGCAGCCTTGGTAGTTGAGACAGCAGAGGGGAGAAGAAAAACCAAAGTTTGCTTTCCACAGTTCAGTCCTTTCAAAAAGATTGAATGTTTTCAGGTCCCACCAGCTATTCTTACGTGTCTGATTGGAGAGATGCCATCTGCCCTGCAGCCCTATGGCTCTCCACACTTTACGAGAAGAGGTGATCGCACATCACAGGTTTCTTTCAAAGAATAACGTGAAGAGCCTAAGCCAGTCAGCCCAAACTGGCTTTTTTTTTTGCTCGTTTTGCTCAATGCCCCATCCAGCCTGACCATGTATAGTTCCAATAATGGGGAATCCACAACTTCTCTGGGCAACCTGTTCCAGTGCCTCACCACCCTTGTTGTAAGAAACTTCTTATGTCCAATCCAAACCTACCCTCTTTACAGAACCATAGGGTAATTTCTCTAACCCACCTACAATTTCAGTGTAGCAGCTTGAAGACTCCCATTTCTTGCTAAATTTATTGCGCCTCTATCACCCATCAGAATCATTTCAGCTTTCAAGAGATGTACACAAATTGCTCTGCAAGCAATAGAATATAATTCACCTTTGAGCCATCACAATACTGCATGGAGAAGTGCAGCGCTAGGCTTCGGGTCACTCCTTCTGAACCG
>NW_010390286.1:24236-34134 GCF_000710305.1 Buceros rhinoceros silvestris | reverse complement strand
ACCGCTCTCCCAAAGACATCTTCTTTCAAGAGAAACTTCACATCGTATTTAACCATTTGCTCTCCAAAATGCCTTACACAGCTGTAAATATTCCCACTTCAAGAAGACCTCTTGATTTTCCAGGACTCCTTAAAACCCATGATTAGTCATTATCTACAGACATCTCCGTGTTCTTCTCAGAGAAAAGGAATCATGGGGTCAAAAAGACTTTTCAGATCTCACATCACACAGATAGAAGAAAGAATTTCAGTCCATAATGGAACCCCTTTCAGGACGCTGGTGAAAAACATCACTGCATGTGGGGAAAAGAGTGTGTTTTCACCAGTTACGTCACAAACACTGGGTGGGTTTGTGAACTCTGAGCTCATACCCCACCTGATTTGTACCCCTAACAAAAGCAAAGTCAAAACGCGGGACATGCTGCACCTTCTTGTCACCCGTTTTAAAAATGACCAGGAATACACAAAGCTTTTGAAGCTGCCGGGGAGCAGTCGCTGCCATCTCTACAGTTGCAAAATTTTAGTTTTGGAGTTAATCACCTTCAGCCAATTGCTCCTTTCATTTTTCACATTACATCCATTCAGTCTCCTTACGCACTGCAGAATCGTGGTGACGCTGGCACTGCTCCTTAAACAGGCACAAATTCAGAAAGAGCTCTGCTTGCTTTTTTATTCTGTTTATAAAAACTCGAATCTCTCTGCAGGCACCGGTGTCTTTGGAAATGGGAGTTTTATAGATTTCCCACTCTTCCATCAAAAGCTTTTCCCCCCATGTTTAACAGAGATGGTTAAAAGCCACAGTGGGTTATAAATGTTAGTACTCATGTGCTGCTCAGATTGCCACCCCTCCCAGCAGTCACCCTGCTGACAGATAAACACCGCGCAGCCCTCGGAGAACAGGCAGAACACAGTGCCTGTTCAGGCAGAACAGTGCCTACAGCCCCACCAAACATGAATTTTTTTTTTTTTAATCCTTGTCTAAACGAGCGGTTAACTCACAGGCCTCGTTAGTCTGTTTTTTCCCCTCTATAACCAGAGTTACTGCATGCCAATTCTGTTGGTGAGACAAAATCCAGCCCTGCAGTCGGCAGTGTCTGCTGTTCTTTACCCGGGTGCAATATAAAGGTCATGCCAACACCCAAATCACCCCACGTACTAACCGTGCACACACTGCAGCCTGGCTGCCTGCAAACTGCCGTTCTGCCAGGGCTGGGGAAGCACCACAGGAAAACCTGACCATTCTCAACAGGGATCCGGGGCAGTCTCTGTACAGTCACAAAAGTCACCATTTGAAGGTGCTTGCAGAAAGCACAAATGAATTATGAAGCAGGCCCAGCTCAGTGGTCCACAACCTCACACCAGCATAAAACCAGTTCTGTCAAGAAGCTTCATTGTTCTGCCGTTTTGCCCACAGAGCGTATTTGTAGACATGAAGTACCGAGAAATGTGGAAGAGGTTGGGAATGGAGATAGAAGCAAGTTCCTTCTTCTTGTAGGGATTTTTTTTTTCCTATATCTTTGATCTTTACTGTGCCTTTTCTGGTTCAGCTACGTAGTTCTGGGGATGGGGAGACCTGACATAGCTTTTTTTCTTCCTTTACATTAAACTATGGGCTGGTATTAGACAGTTAAAATTTACTATTGCCACTGTCCATAATGACGTCACTAAATCAAACTTGAAAACTTACAAACACTCACTAGTTCAACCCCAAAGTTTCTCTTTTAAAACCATCCTTTTCTGTAATTTTTCACCAGAGAACATCAGTTTTATTGTTGTGATATTCCCTCATTTCTTCACACACACTTTCACAGCTGTCTTTGGTGACCAGGAAATACCTTTTGTCTGTATCGGAGTCACAACTGCTCTCACACCAAGTCCGTCAGATCTTCAGAAGAGTTTGCTTTACACCAAAGGCTTAAGACATTAAATTTTTTCCCTCAAGCTCTTCACTTCGATGTTGTCTCATTTGCCTTGCCCAGCTTCTTAAAAGCACAGGTACAATCCTTTCAACCCACTGCATCATTTCTGTGTCATTGGCCTCAACTGTTTCTCTGAGCTGACCCTTGTTCTGCCCTCTTGCTCACCTGACATATTTTGCATTTCTTTCCCAATTGGCACCTTTTTGTCCTTTAAAGCCAGGTATGAAGATTACACATATTTTCAGCCTTCTTCCTGACATTCCTTTGTTAAAACGTCTTTTTGGCTGCAGTATGTTGACATTATAGGACTTGCATCAAGTCACAGGAGAAAATTGTAGAGAACTCTCCTTCTCCAACCTTCTTCCAGGGCAGTTCTGATGGAGTTCCCAGATCTTCTCCATGGCATCAGGCATTTGTTGCCTGAGGACTCCTTGCTATAAGGAGTCTAACTGTCTGTGACTTAAGAGAGCATTTCTTATGTCTCTCTCTTGTCAGCCTGAGGTCTTGCAGGATGCTTGAAAAGCTGCTTCAAGGTTTTTCCCACGAGCAATTCCAGGCACAGCGCAGTAGGGAAACACCACAGGGCGCTGAAGGGAACCTGCCACAGACCTACAATAAACCACAGAATACATTTTCAGTGAAACTAATCCCATCTGGATTACATCTCCTCCTACGTATTTCCCTATCCTTGAAGAATTACTTACTTTGGGGGAAGAGGAGGATGGTTAGACAAAGGAGAGAAGAGCTTAACACTGGGTTTTATCTCCTAAACAGAAGTCTTTGGCCACCTCAGCTAATGCTCCTTTACATGGTTTCATTCCATTCTGTTTTACAAGCTGCTTTGCCAGAGCAAATCATAAGCAATTCCTCAACCTAAAGTAAAAAATTGCTCACCCTTGTTGCTGAGGCCATGTGCACTGTACATGCAGTAGGCAAAGGCTTTGCCTCCCACTGCCTGGTATTTACACACTTTGAACGGACTCGCTGTCCTTAAACCTTTTTAGAACTCTGAGAAAGTCTGCCTAAATGTGGGAGTAGGTGTGCACAACTGCCACGTTTCTCACTATTGCTCAACAGATCTCAATTCTCTCTGTAGAAAAAGGGGAGTACATATCACTCCGAAAAGTGACATTACCCCTTTACTACATGACAAATTAAAGGAAAAGCCAAGGTAGACACCACTGGCAGCACTCACACTTTGCTGGTCTTTGTCTTTACCAGATAATTCTAAAATATGTTACTAGACCCTACGGATCTTGCCTCGTTCCAAGGATATAAACACTGTGATGGCACTAACCTTAGTCAACTAAAAATGGTTGGATTTCCCATATTCCCCCAGCATCTCACAACTTCTGGAAACTATGCGGATAGATCTAGCTCAGAATCACTTAGCAATACCATGGTAAACACTCTTGGTGACAGTGCATGTCCGAATCCTTCTGGTTGTTAACAGGGCAGCAACACCATGTTTCAAAGCAAAGGTAAGGGAGATACCTCCATAAGCCACTAGTAGTTACAAAACACCTCACAGTACTACACAGTGTCCATATTCAAAAAAGCGTGTAGTTCCTGACTACCAGCGAAAAGCTGAAACTGGACTGCAGACAAATACCAAAAAAATCTATTACTACATGAGTATAAAACCACACTTCCCAGCATTTAATTTTGTTTTCATCAGAACTCACCTGAACTGGTTTTAGATTTGTCATTCGCAGCAAGCAAGTTGGAAACTCACAGCTGAGAAGTGTTTAATAGCTAAGAAACTTTTTTGGGGGGAGGAAGGTGTCAAATTATAAGCAGTTTATGAGGTGCTGAAGAACTGAGGAATGGATTCATCCTCTGTAACTTCACTCATCAAATCCCAACCTCTCTTACAAGTATTCAAAGACTCAGGGAAAATTTTCTGAGCTGTCACAAGGAGTAATACATTAAAAATATCTCTATTCAAAAGCACTGCAAAAAGAATAAATTAAATTGGCCCTTCTTGAAACCTCAGGAGCACTGAACTCATGCAGTTCAGCATGTAAAACCGCTTAATTTTTTTTTTATAGGACATGGGATTTTAAGAGAGTAAATTCCAGGTTTTCACTCTTTTCCTAATGTTTTGAGAGACTAAGGAATAATGCATTTGAGATTTTTGGCATTAGCTCAATGGATAGTAACCTACTAAAATTCAGTCTATGGTTTTCCTGTAACTCCCCAAATCCTGGAACCAACGTTCCCATCAGGGCAATGCAGCGACACCAGCAACCACGTCACGAACGGAGGAGATAAGTACCATGCATATCTGTTCGAAAGGCCCATAGCAACATCACAGGTAGAAAGCGTCTGAGGACGCAGCGGTGACGCCTCTGCAGCAGGAGCACCTCCAGCGCTGCCACCAGGCAGGTGGCAGCGGGCACAGAGCCACTGGGGTGCCGAGGAGCACTCCAGGCCAGGGCCACTGCCGCAGCTGGGTGGGGGCTCCTCTCCTCCGCTCCCACACACTTGCTAAGAGCTCCGACAGCCGGAGCCCCGTCCTGGAGCCGTCAGCGTTCGAACATCCCGCCCCTCCTAGACACCAAACCGCGGGTGCGCTGCTCGAGCGTTCGTTCGTCCTCCGAACCGAACTGCTGCCGAGAGGGAGAAAACAAGGTGCAGCGGCAGCAGTCGAGCAGGGACTCCCCAGTTACAGCCACTCGAAGTCCCAGCTTAGCCCAAACTACCGGGGTGGGGTTTGCTCCTAGATCCAGACGATGTGACCCAGGCGGCAAAGAGCTGTTCCTGTCTCACGGGGAGAAAATCTGGACCCTGAACTCCACAGCACTGGGGTAAAAACACCCCACAAAACAGAACAAAAAAAAAACCCCACCAAACCAGACCAAACCAACCCCCCTTTATCTTCACTATAAAACCTGTGTGTTCTCAGTACTTTGTAGAACCCCGTCCCTCAAAATCTCCTTCTGCGTCCAGAGGTGAAGAGGTGGCCTGTCTAACAACCAAGGCAGAGCTAAAGCACACTCAGTTCAGAGCGTGGCTCATCCCGCCGCCACAGAGGGTTCTGGGGCTCCCACGCTTCCCGCCCACCGCAGTGGAACCAGGGCTGCTCCACAGCCTCTGCGGGGACCCAGGCTTCCACAAGCACCTGAGCAGAAGTACCCCAGCATCTGCTGGAGCCAAGCCCTTCCAGCCTTTCCAGGCTCTGCAGGAGGACACCAGGTCAAATACAGCAAAGCCGTATTTGAAGTACCAGACATACACACCCCACCCCCATCTGGCAGCAAGCACAGCTGGATTTGTCACACTTGCAGCACGAGCTGAACCAAACTTGTCTCTGCAAATAGAAACTGACCCCAGAACACCAATGCATGGCACTGAGGCAGAGGGTGGTGGAGGATGGGATGTCAGCAACGCCACCAACTGCACAGCATCATTTTGGAGTGTCGCTAAGCCACAACTCACAAGCACTGAGCTGAAGTTCCAATTAGCCATATAGTTCCAAGAAACTTAAAAAAAAAAATTCCAATTAAAAAAACCCCTCTACCTAAAACCATTCTCATGCAGATACTTGTACCAAAAAAAAAAGCAAGTATTTTTTTAGAGTTCACAATTTTCCCGTCAAAATACGATAGTGAAACAAAACAGCCTTCAAATCAAACCCTTCTCTCCATTCTTCATTTTCCCACCATTGAGATGCATTTATGTTAATTTATTCTGGTTCCTACAAAGCACAAAGTCACACAGACAGTTGATGTTACCGGTGTCACTATGGGATAGTACGCAATTCCCGAGTACATCTCCCAGAAAACTTAGATCTTTTAGTCAAAGCTAATACACACCTGGAAACTGTTCTGACTTGACTAATTCTACCAGCCAGCCTCCAAGATACCACCACTCTCTGAACTTCATCTTGCAGACACGCGCGTGCTCTTCAGCCACTGCTCACAGAATACAAGCATGCCAAGCTGCTCCTTTCTGCGCCTCCGCACTGGTTGTTACCGGAGCCTTTCCAGATTCTTTGATCTCCAAGACTACTCCTTAGCCTGGCAACCCTCAGTACTTCCTTCCACCACAGAGCAGGAACCATGTAGGTTCCTCCTCAACCACTGCAGCAGCCACTACTTGCCACTCCACGTTAAACTTCAGCAGCAGAAGGGGAAATTTGGCTGCTCAGGTTGTGCTTGAACAGTGGTTCCTCATCCCCTCAGGAAGCAAAGGAGGACCTTGGATGCTGGCAAAACTGGCTTAAATAGTCTATACAATCCTGTCTTTGGCTTCTTTTTCTAGTTGTGCCAATATAACTGGGATCTGTGTGATAAATCACAGCATTAATTAAGCAAGGTTAAAAGAACTCTCCCTTTTCCTGAGCAGGGAACACCTGAAATGGTTTCACTAGAAAGCATATGGTTGCGCAGAAGCCTGAGCAGAGTCAAGGCTGTTGTGGTCCTGCTCTCAGTAGGCTGTTTCAGGGAGATGGTCTTACAAGTTTTTTCAACAGCTTGAATTCTCCGAATCATCTCGCTGCTCCAGGAGATGGGGCAGCACTGCAGCTGCACTGCTTTGCATCAGCTTTAAGCTGATGTGGAACCCAATGCTGAGAAAAACACCCGCGGGATAAGGTTCTCTGTTGCCTCCTCTTCAAGCTGCACAGGCCGGTGTTCAATACCCACTGACAAACTCATTATGGAGAGCAAGGATGGACTGTGGCCATACAGGTATTTCCAGTCGTTAGGTTTGTTTTGCCAGCTTCGTTTTGCTTTCACAGAAGACAGACATCACGAGCAGCAATTCTAAAGAGTTCTCCGATTGTCCATCAGCTATCACGGGAAGACATCTAATCTCCAGGCTAATATTCTTTAAAGCAGAGTAACGGCTAACACAGACCATTTAGTCTCCAAAACAACCACAATCCTCAGGCTCTCTACAGTAGAATCCAGTCAAACGTATCCAAGTGGATTAGCCTCTGAAAACTCTGCTAGCATTTTCCTCAGGTTTTGCCGGAAACGGCTACCAGAGCTATCAGCCCCACTGTTCTTCCTGATATTCCTACAGGCGCCCGAGGGAGAGAGAGCCCAAGGCTTCTAAGCTCTCCTTTTCCCATCCAAGCTGAGGAATGAATGATGGTTATACCTTTGTTTCTTCCATTCTGGTAACAAGTGGGAATAGGAGACTTCAGATCGTAAGTCTGTACTACTTTTCAGGTACCATTTTCCCACCCTTTTCTCTTTTAAGGACCCCAGGTGTGATCACTGCTCAGAGTTCTCATATGGATTATTGTGGGATTATTTGTTTCCCTCCCAAACCCTTTTCAGTAGTGATGGCTTGCCTTTTCTCAGGAACACACAAAAATGAGAATTTCAAGACTAGTTTGAAGAGGTTTGTAATCATTAAGATATACATGCCATACAAGAGACAAAGAAAAATTACGCTGAATTAAAAATATACTGTTTTTTACCTAAAACATATCACAGTACTGTACCTTGGCAATGTCCCGTTTTGGGCTAAACTTCCTGGTTTGAGCTGAAACTTCCTTGTTTTGAGTTCTGGACAAATAGGAATTATTCCCTGCAAGTACTATGACCCCACATTTAATTGGTCAAAAGAGGGTCAGGTGCACTGTTACATGTTAAGGTTATAAAGCAGCACGCAGGGAGGAACCTCCCTCTCTCGGACTTCCGCACCTGCAGCAGGGAGCACCTCCTCCAGACTGCTGGCTGCCGAGTTAAGCCAAAAGTCCAAAGGTCTGCCTGCATCCCCCGGATCGCTCGTCGAGGTCCTGGGAAGCAACACACAGGGAGCCAAGTCCTCCCACGAACCGCCCTGCCGATCGGCCAGCTCGAGAGCAGCCTGAGACAAGCCGAGGTCCACACCACACCTCTGGATCGCCCGAGGAAACACAGACTGTGAGCTGTGCCTGTTGTAAGTTTTCGTCTAGAACCGGGTGTGATAACCAAGCTTTCCTTCCCGTTTTCGAGCCAAGAACTGAGCTCTCCTGCAGGATAATCCGCAGGCCGTGGGGACTGGGAGCAGCTGCCCGGAGGGCGCCCATAGCCCCCCTCCCAGCGCAAGAGGAATTCAACTCTGCCAGAGGGAACCAAAGTGGTTTTTTTTTTCCACTCTTATCTCGTTACCTGCCCAGAAAGCTGGCTAGAGCTTTGGCCTTGAACACAGCAGATTGTTTATAAACATTGCTACTCAGTACTTTGGGTTTTTTTTTTCCCTTTTCTTTTCATTCCCCCCTTCCCCTTTCCCTTTGGTTTATAATCATATACGTATAGAATATAGTTGTGTGGCTTTATTTTATATATATATTAAAGTTTGTTTCAGCTATCCGAGCAGTCCGAGGTGTGAATTTCTTCCTTTCCCTATTAAATCCCTTCCTATCAGGACAGAGGGATTCCGTTAAGGTAGATTGAGGTAAATCAGTCCCTCGACCCTTAACAGGCAAGAATTAACACCAAGTATAAAAACCTATAAACCAATATGAAATAAGACTTGATGAAAGCCAGTTCTTGAATGTTCTTAGTAGTACAACATTTAATAAATGCAGTCAAATGTCAAAATGTGTTTTCTTCTAAAAAGGAAAAAAGCAATTAGGGATAAAAGTTACAGTTTAATTCAACGATAGATTTGTCTATTTTATAATTTATGCTCAGACTGTGTCACCTTTTTTGTGCTTTGTTATGCTTCTGCAGTCAGGAATTTTCTTATGAAAATTCTCGGTTCCAACAACAAATCACTTTTTCTCAAAAATCTTATAAATACTATGGCTGATGTTTTTTCAGAGATCCTCTTCTGTTTACAACATTGCATGGTCATACAACATGAAGAAAAGCAGAGTAAGCTAATGAAAGGTTAAAAAATTTGACTATAGTGTTTTTCTTAATCCCAGTCTCCTTGTACATTGGCTAAAACAAGTGTTGTTAGTATGGTTTTACTGCTTAAAGCATGGCTTAGAACCATGAAAGAAACTAAAAATTACAGCAAAAATCAAGAATTATGCACTGACAAAAAAAAGTTGAAGATATTAGGGGAAGAGAAAGAAAATTGCTGGAGGAAGGGGAATGAACATGTCTGTTTATTAATCCAAAACCTAGAGAACTTATTCCATTTTTATTCAGACAAATCTCCCCTTGTCTTTGACAAAATTTGATCCAAAAAGGACTCGGGTGTTTGAGTCCCCGCTGCTTAAAGCACTGTGGCGAGCTTCATTTCATAGATGCAGAGACTCTGTTAGTCAGTCGGTGGTACCGAGTGACACACCATAGCAGCTGGCTTTGCTCCCTTCACGTGCAAAAGCAGCCCTTTGAAATGAAGATGCTGACCTTCTCCTCTCCTCAGCCAGCAGCCAGTGCACACCGCAGGACTGTCGGTGTTGGGTTTTTCTCTCATTTCAGTGTTTTTGTCAGTGCTGCATTGGTCAGTGCATCCATCACACAGCTACTGTATAAGCAACACTGTGCTGAAATGTGTTATAATTCTCAGGTGGCTCTCCCTGAGAATACGCCTGCTGAGGATCACTACCGGTTTAACAAACCTAACTGCCTACAGCAGCGCACAGGGGTTTGCCCAAGAGAGTTGATGCAGGGCATTCATAATGAGCAGGACCACATCCACCTGCAGGAGAAAATTCTACTGGTCAAACTGCTGTAATTAAGAATACGGACAGCACATCCCCTTCTCATTTACCTCCAGAGAGCACAGGAACACGGTTCTTTGATCAAGCAGGGGTTCCTGCACTCCAGTCCCATTTGTTCCCAAGGGTGCTGAAGCTGGTGTGTTGGTCCCACAGCTGGCTCTGGGATTGTCCCATGGGATCAGCAGAAGAGCGGGTGCTTGAGCTCTTGTTGCCCTACTCTTTTTCCAGAGCCACTTAGCCCTAGAGGGCTCCCGCAAGGCCAGCACCTCCCTGTCACTCGGCATCCTCACTCACGCTGATACAGAGCACTGACAGCTTAGGCACAGCATGAACTCACATAAAGACAGCAACAAAACCGCTCT
>NW_010390286.1:20281-24103 GCF_000710305.1 Buceros rhinoceros silvestris | reverse complement strand
CACTGCCCCTCATTTCCACCGATGCCTCGCAGCCAAAGTGAGGGAGATGGCAGCACAGTGATGAAGGTTTCCATTACACACCTGCCCTTCCCCGTCATCCTAACGCGCGCATCCTCATTTGTCGTGTGTAACAGAAGCGTATCCCTGTGCAAAGCCCTTCACTGAAAGGGGTTTACATGGCCCGTTTTTAACGGGAAATTCTCAATACTAACGAATTGAATGTATTTTCATGGCAATCTTCATCAATGTCAGGTTTCACACCCTCAGAAAAGATACCACAAAGTGCTAAAAGTACTTACCAAGTCTTCAGGAAAATGCCAGTGAGTATCCAATTGCGTAACACACCGAAGAAAACTGTACAGAAAAGAAAACTGCCTTGGACAGAAGAAAACTGAGGAACCCACTCATGTTCTCTGAACTCTGGCTCGCAGAGAACAAAATTCTTACCTGGTAGGAAAACACGAGGTGGCCAAGTAACAATAAAATATTCCCTATCTTCCTTGCAACTTTTCTGCTCGGTTACTGAAAAAATCCTACATGGTACTCTATAAATACATTTATTTCTAAATGGCATTTCAATAAGTTAGAGAAACATTCTGTTCTAATTTTCATCCATAAAAGAATAATTAAATTTAGTGGTTTTAGTGCAGCTGAGGATACAATAGCGTAGCTGAGCTTACAAGAATGCTAAGGGCGCATTTGACCTACAGATGGACAGAGTGGATCTGAAAAGCAGCCAGTAACAGGACACGAACCTCTAAAGCAGCGACATCTGTGGTCTGGAGAATAAAAACTGTGATCCTTAAGGACAGATGTTAAGATGAGAAACTATATTAGCTGTGATCCCTGAGCTTTGCTGAGCCCACTGCTCCTCCCAAGCAGAGCCAGAAGTGCTCCGAGCTGCCACGGCCCTTTCCTTTCTCCAGCAGCTCCCTTCAGTTGCCCGTGGCATTGCAATAAGGAAGAATTATTTTATTTTATTTTTAAACTTGTCTTAGAGCTGCAGAGACTCAGATCACGTTTCCCAGTGTTTCCCTGCCATGAGAGCTAGCAGCACATACTACAAAAAGCTGAGAGCCTCAAGGTATCATCTGGGTCCAAGAGCTCAGGCCTTGGCTGCAACAGCAAACATCATTAATATCACCCTGGGTGTCGGCACGTACAACAAGTGGAGCCATGCCCCAGGCACAGCCCTGTCTCACCCTCTGGCACACCCCTGGCAGTCGCATCTGCAGGGAGAGGGGAGAAAGTTGAGCAATATCACCTGATAGGTTCTTCACGGGATAGGAAAAAAGAAACATTTTACCTGGGAGTTTCAAGAAGTATTTATTTTCTTGGTCAGAAGTGGCCTTTACTTTCTCTTTGACCTCCTCAGCGTACAAAAATATCTCCTTCATCCTAGGGCTTCAAAACACCTAGGGATCACGAGGCACTTTTTCAAAGACTAAGTTATTTCCTTTAGTAAATTAAAAATCTACACAGTCTTTTTTTTTCTTTTGAGCAGAATTTCCATCATCCTGGAGGAAAAAGGGTAAGAAACACTCATCGAGAGGAGAACACCACATCTACTCTAACGTAAAAAGAGGAAAACCCAGAGGAATAACATTTGCAAGCATCGGCCAAATTGATATATACACTGACATAGCCTATAAGCAACATTTTTTAAACCATGTTAATTTTTTACTTTTTCAGCTACCACTAAAGCAATTAGCAGAACTCATTAGCCGAGTGACATTTTACAGATGAATTATTTACTCCTGTAAACTGATAGAAATGCAGAGTAAATAATTCTCGGTTTAAATGGGATCAGGAAATCACTCAGTCCTGGAATACTGCTGATTAGTCAATCAGCATCCATGGCTTTAAAAACAGAAGTGTTGAGAAAATGATGATCTTCTGCTCCAGTCTAGTTTTTATCTACAGACATAATTTTGTTCATTGAATTATTCTAGGCTAGTTTTGGAAAGACAGCAAACGTTAAGGTTTCAAGTGACAGAACTAACGGCAACGTGCACATGAAAAAAGGTGGAAGTTCCCTCAGTGGACTTCCCTTCCTGCAGACATCTTTTTATTTTAATATACTCAGAAATAATCCCTTATCGCACTGGCATAAGAGTAGAATAGGTGAAAAACTTCCAGGAGTCTCTAATGTATCCACCGCGATTCGGAGACGTGACTGTTGATACCTGGGACAGGCGACACCTCAGTCTATAACCAGCTCCAAATCAGAAGTTACTGCATGAGAAGATAAGCTTTAACATTAATTTTTTTAATTCTTATTTTTATTTAAAATTAAATCTTTTGAGTAAAGTTGGAAGCCTGGCTTTATACACCGTGATTGTCTTTGGGAACAAAGTTGAAGAGAAATTCCTTCCCCATTAACTGGAACGTAACTGTGACGGTACCGCATACAACTCCACTCGCCTCGCTGGCAGGACAACAGCTTTCCACGCGGCAGCTGTACCTGCATTTTACAGCTGGAGAACAACAGCAATATTGATGCGGTTACAGTCAGCAGAGGGAAAAGTGACTTTAGCTCGGTAAGAGTCACTGCTGGTATAGTAATACCTTCCTCATGTTACGTAGCTATTGTGAACTCAAGTTTAAATAATGAGAAACATTTTGTAAAAAATTTCTTTTTCCATTTTAACCACACTATCCTATCCCATATACTATCCACTATCCTCCTCCCCAAGGCATAGGTGTTTTCCACTCCCTCCAGCACTCTGACAGAATCATTTATCTAAATTATTTAAAATAATTCATTATATTTATCTTAACAAATATGCTAGGCATAATTGGCTGTCTGTTACACACGGGAAGAGCATCTATTTGATAACAGCTCAAAATGCAGAGGGACCCGCTCAGGCCATGGCTGTTGAGTATCATTTCTACCGAACGGGAACTCTGGCAATAAATCCAGACTGAAAGTGAAATTTTCATTGAAAGGGAAAATTCTTCTATTTTTACACTGACCCCTTGTGTGTTCCTTGTGGAGCAGCACACGGTGTAAGTCAGTCCCAAAGAACAGTTACTCTGAACCTCTGTACTCTGCTGCTGGGCTTCGCAAAACCCCGTCTCCAAAGTGAAAGCAAAGTGCAGCTGAGTTTATGCTTTGAGAAACAGAATCACTTCCTCACACTGAGAACTTTCCCCAAACATCAAAGAAATCTCACTCATAGATGTAGTTTAGGAACTTCCCAAGGGAAAACACATAATTCCCGGAGGCGTCTAAGCTACTTAGTAAGCAAAGCCAGCTCTATAGTTTCTAAAAGCACATTAACCGAGGAACACATAACCCTCGTTATGGAAAACCCGGTGTTTCAAGGCGCAGGTCTCTAGAGTTTGTATCTAAGCAAATCCCAGTCATCGTCAAAGCTGAGAGTGAACCAGCGCTCGTTTCCTTTGTTAGTTTCAAGTCTTGAATCCTTAGAGCCAGTAATAATTATCTACGGTCTGGGACATGAAGGATAATAAAAATTACTCTTTAGCTGTCTGTGGAGGTGTCAGTTGGAGAGGTTTAGCTCTCCAACACTTCTATTGGTAGCTTTCTAATTACAGAGCCAAGCTTCCCCCACATTGCTCTTCCTCTTCCCTTCTTTCACCTGAAGATTTGAGCGATACCAAAATGCCGTTAGGACTTGCTGCGTCTGTCCTGGTAGAGGCAAGGCTGCTGCAGCTCCACGCTCTCAGCGCCAGGCAGCAGTGAGAACGAGGACGTTTTCCCACAAGGCGCACACACACACACACACACTACACCTCCCACACGGCCGGCCCCGCAGAGCGCAACAGGAGGAAAACACAGTCCAGCGGCTGATCAGC
>NW_010390286.1:13012-19971 GCF_000710305.1 Buceros rhinoceros silvestris | reverse complement strand
CCCCCCCCAAACGATGCTATAGACGCTGCGGCAAGTGCCTTTAGACACTTGGTTTGACCAGTAGCTGGCCCTTGGTCTCCTCGCAGCTGCAGGCACCCAGACAGGGAAGCACCCAGTGCCCGCAGCCCTGCCCCAGCTGCTGGTACACAGGAGCCCTCTTGCTCACACCAACAGACAGACAGACACATGGACCCTGTGGGTCCCTCCAGAAACTGGCTTTAGACACTTAGATCTTCTTATCTCCAATTGCTTTGCAAACAGAGACAGACATAAGTGGGTGGGTGTCTTGGTCAATCTCCAGTCTCCACAGTAGCAAGCCTGGACCTCCTGGTCCCTCCAGAATCCCGCTCCTCCAGTTGTCTCACACACAGAGGTTGACTGAGAGATTCCTCGATCCCACAGGCCCTCCTGTAGCTGGCTTGGACCTTCTAGCATCCCCAGTATCCAGCTCTGAAGAAAAGCAGTGGCGTGCACCCACTGATGAGACAGAAAAACATTTAGAGGCAGAAAGCACTAGATGGCATCAGTGCTCAACTCCAGTTTGGACACAGAAGCAGAGCAGTCACAGCAGTCTCAGCACTGCAGTTTCCACGTATTTTCCGTGGTACCTGAGACAGGAATTCAGCACTAAAGACAACTCAGATCAATCTCACAAAGCTGCTGACAAAACGCTCAGTGAATGCAGTGGGCAAGAGTAGAATCAAGCAGTCTCCCAGCTTTCCTCTTCCGTAAGAAGACATGAGGAGCAGTAACGCAACAGAACCACCAACGGTATTTCTCAGTGTCAGAGACAAAAGCATCGCAGAACTAGAGGGGAACACTGGAGGGAGAAAGACCCGCCCTGCCAAGGACGGCCAGCATCGCCCGTGCAACGAACGGCCATAGCTAGGGGTTAATTCGGACAAGGCGTAAGCTGCAGAGGGTTGACGGGCAGCTGGTAACGCCGTGAGGCCCAATTAACAAATATAAATATAAAACAAATAATTAATATAAAAATCACTATCTTGACATGCTGCTCTCTAACCTCTATCAGCTCCCTTGCACTACCTGAACACAGACGTGATCCAACAGCTCGACCTGGTGACAGACGGTGCTGCTGCCCTGTGGGCATCAACAGACACGAGGGGTGCACCCAGGCCCCCAGCACCAGCGGTTAGCAGCTGTCCTGCAAGGGGGTGGTGGCAAAGGCTGGGCTCACACCTCCGCCTGGATCACTCGTGGGGCCGTGGAGGCAGCTCGGGTGTCAGCCACACACAGCTAGTGTCCTCGATACGTTTTGACTATGACACAAAGCCAGCAAGAGGCACCCACAGGAGCTCTGGTGGTGGCAGCCCCGTGTGATCCTGCGAGGGGCATGGCCCCAGCAGGGGGGAGGCAGAGGCAGCCTTGTAGCCCCTGTCCTGAGGAAGGACGTTTTCATCAGTCTGGATGGTTTTGAGAGCAGCCTCTCCCTGTTCTCCATCCCAGAAGAGCTTGAGGCCAAGGAAACCATTGTCAGCACCATGGCCTTCATGCACAAGGACAAGGTCTCACTGGTGGTCAGGGGCCAGGTCTACATGGATTTCAAGAGCCTCAGCAGATGGGTCCTGTCAGCAGGAGCCACATCCCCTGTGCCTAAACTCCAAAACACTCGTTGCTGCTACACAGGAGCAGACCCCCAGTGCAGGGACCTCGGCTGGACCCGTTTTGCTTACGACACCAGGTGCTCCGAGTCCAACAGCCACACCTGCCTTTTGCAGGATGGGTGTCACACATTTACACATGCTGAGACCAGTACAAGAGAGCCAGGAGCACTGCTGGGGGTCTACAACTGCATCTTGTGCTATGATGGACCTGCGGATCAACAGAAGCAAAGAAAGTGTGACAGGGACGGCAGCAGGGGCCTATTTCAGATACCGTGGTACTGACACCAGCCGTATGTCCAACCATAGCTCTACCACCTTCCACCCGCTGACCAAAGGCCCTGCTAAGCTCTGGAGTATCCAGAATTTTACCTCGAGTGGTTTCGTCACCTTCAGTACAACAGCAGCTTTGCTTATACCTGCCAATGATGGTTTCATCACGGAAGAAGTGACTGTCATACCCTCGGAGATCTGTCAAAGCACTCCCTTCCCTGACAGCGGTTTCTTACTCGCGACTGCCAGCGGCTCCCAGATCAGATTCTTGACCCAGGACAGACACCTCTTCCATGGCAGCATTGGCCGGGTCATTAGCGTGGTGCACATTGCCAAAGCGGAGAGCACAGGCCTGAAAAACACAGGGATGCTCTTTGAAGAAAGAGGGTGGCAGCCCTGGGATCAGCAATTTCACAGCTCTGTGACTTCAATGAACACAAGCTCATTGAACACTTGCAGTTCAGTCTGGAGATCTCAGCAGCCCTGCTCTGTGGGCATCCTCACAGGAAACTTCTGGAACAAGACCTATTACGCTGACAGGCATGAAAGTCTGACCCTGAAGACCTTATTTCTGCCCAAACTTTCAGCGCGTACGTAACAGAAGGGGGGTTTCCACACAATGGAAACACCAACCACCTCTGGCATGTAGTCCTGGAGCACCAGCATTTCTCTAAACTTGCAGACGCTGACTTCTGCAATCGGACTCATGATGGAGAGATGTCTATTGTCTCTGTGGACATCCCCGACAACCCAGCTGGTTGTACTGATGTGGCTCCCCTGACTGCACTTGTTGCAGCATCCTGCCCAACAAAGCACATTGGAACCGCAAAAAAAAAAAAAAAATCTAACAGCCTGTGACAAAGGGCTTGCTCAGGCAGCGGCACTGAAGTCATTTCAGTTGCGCTATCAGCAATTGGGAACCGAAAAAAAAAAAAAAATCAACCAGCCTGTGACAAAGGGCTTGCTCAGGCAGCGGCACTGAAGTCATTTCAGTTGCGCTATCAGTCGTAACATATAGGACCTGTGCTTTCTTGCCAGAAAAAAAAAATACACAGCACAACAATCTACAGATGAAATATAACTTTGTCAATCCAGCGCGTCCTCTTACAGTAGTATTGTAAAAGTCACTGGGTGCCAATTTGAGTTATGGGAAGACAATAGATTTCAGGAACACATCCCTCTGAATTTGTTCTGTTCGAACTGAACGGAATGCATAACTCCAATTATCTCTCAACTGCACATGATGCCAGCTGCGCCTTTCAACCTTAGAACTGGACTTTGCTCGACGAACTGGAGTCTCCAGACCCACATACCGCACGGACCAGAAAAAACTAGCTGTGCTGTAACACCTGACGGACCTGAATATAAGTGGCCTGCAGTCAAGTATTAGGTTCTTAATGGAGATAAAAATAAGATCTTTCCCCCTCCCTGTAATGGTCTCTGTATCTGTAAAGCCATTTTAGCAGATACATTTTACAGTTACTGTGATTTATCTGTAACCTTCTCAGTAACATGCCTATGGTGGTTTCCTCAGGAACTACAAACGTTTTCAGGCATCACTAACAGTCACCAAAAACCCCAGCTTGGCACATTTCATGGTTTTATGTTACAGAAGTAGTAAAAAAATGAAAATTCATCAGATTACTAAAACCAACAAGAACACAGAATCATCTATTTGGAAGAGAGCTTTAAGATTGAGTCCAACCGTTCACCCTGCACTGCCAAAGTCCCTAAACCATGTCCCTCAGCACCACCACAGATCCTCCAATCTAGTCATTTTTGAGGGCTTTTCCCAGCTATCTCAAGGCAAGATGGGGTATTTTGATCTATTCTGAGCTGTAACACGGCTGTGACAGGAGCATCAGGATGCCTTTGCCCCTTACAGAGGGCTCACAGTGTTCTCCTGAAGCAGCATTGCTCTGCGAGCAGCAGAGTTTCAGCCTTTGCAGATACTTGCTCAAGAGCAAGACCAGATCATTTTCTCCTCAGTACAACCACTTTACATCACGTCTGTGGCTCCACACACGGGCACACACAGTTTTCCATGTGAGACTTCACGAAGGAGCCCAGGTTTAGCTTTAGCTTTATCTCCACGCTCGCCCCTCACCTAAGCAACCACATAATAAACTTCTGTTCTGACACGCCACTGACTTCATTTTGAACTCTCCAGGCTTGTTACACAGCACAATGTGCTCATCAGCAACGCACTATGAAGGAACCAGTATCAATGTGGAAATAAAGCATTGCAAGGGTTTCAAAATGGAGCCATTCCTTGGACACAGCACGGCAGCAGTCTTCTGTAACAGTGTGCCAAGACTTAGTAGTTAGAATTACAGATACACTTTTCAGTAAAAAATCAGTTAAAAACTTCAGTATTTTTGTAATCATCACATAAGGAAAGAGAATTAAGGGGAGATTTCACTTAAGTATGAAGAGAAAACAAAAATTCGGCTTGTTTTGGGTGGGGTTTTTTTAGCTACATGATACTGTGTCTACAGCAAAGTCAAAGTCCGGCTTATTTATAGGGCTGACAGCCTGCGGAGCTTTGCGTTGTCAAGAACTCTTTGGGAACACTCGGTACACATGCAAAAAAATTCACGTCTAGATACACAAACATAGAAAAGCATCTCAAAATTGCATACTGAAGAGGCTGCTAGTTTTACCCATAAGGCTACTCCAGCTCTTTTAGCTTCTCTCCACATCATTAAGCTCACCACACCCCTATAAACTTTCTCAGAAACATGGAAGAGTCACTCTTGACAGTTTTTCCTTCAAGCCAAGCTACACAGTGGTTTACCACAGTATGTACCTGGACAAGCACTATTGGAAGACGCGAGTGTCAGTTTACTTAATCTGAGTTGGCATCACTGCCAGGTCATACACCAGTCAGCAGGACAGCACAGCCTGGTCATTTCGTACTTAGTCAAGCCTGCTCTTCGCAAAAGTGCAACTTCCAAATCACAGGAGACACCATTTCTTACCAGTTCCTTCTGAGGAGCTGAAAAAAGCAGTTAAACTTCTGATCATCTCTCACAAAACTCTTGTGGAAACATCCTCTATCAGAATAATGTGACTTGTGCCACTCGACAGTTTAATGGAGCCTTAAAAATACACCAACCATGACTCAGAACATTGTGGGCTACAGCTGGATAGCTGAATGGCATCAATAATGGCTTTTCTTTCCCTAAAAGAGGGCCCAGATGGAAAGAGGACTGATGACAGCATAAGGCTACACCACCAAGAATCACTTAGAAAGAGCAGTCTTCCAGTCCACCCCAGCGCAGAAAAATCCTCACCCCCAGAGCAGCATGTTCATTGTTCGATAACACACAAGTATGCTGTTGACAAACCAAAACGATCCACAGTCCTATTAAGTACGACTACAAAAGGTCACGTGCTGTGACTGGGTTTTAGGACCTGGAGACAGTCCTACGGTTATAGTGCACATCAGTAAAACTGGGAACCTTGTCTAAACAGACGCAGCTGAAGGCACGCACACCATTTCGCAAGTCAGCACTGTTCTCTGCAGGAGTTGTCTTCAGCCCCTAGATACACCAGGCTGCCACAAGTCTTCGGTTTCTTGAGGTGCTCGGTTTCCCTTGCACTCCTGGTTTTCTGCACTTCAATGCTTCACACAGCCTTCCTGACATTCAGCAGCCACTTCTCAAATAAAAAAAATCCCCAGCACACAGCAACAGCTGAGGTCTCCCAGAGAGCCGAGTTCTGGGGGCTGCAGCGGGGAACGCTGGATCAGAACTCCACAGGTAAACACAGCAGCCACCAGAACTTTCAATGTACGACAACACTGCACGTGGCAACAGGACAGAAACTTGACCTGAGCGGAGAGAGCCAGAACAAAGACAGTAGAATGTACACGCAGTATCAGCACCTGTAGATTGCTACAGCTACACAAAAAAGGAGTAAAAAAAGGCCACGAGTCCATACAGCGAATATGGTGTATGTTTTATTCTATTTACAGTACATTTGTTATAAATATAATACATTTCTTGAAAATCTGGAGTAGATTTTTTTTAAAACAGATCAATTGTTATAGTTACATAATAAAGCAAGTGACAATTTAAATGACAATCTCACGGTTGTGAAATAGTGCATTCTGTGCTGAGATGAATGAGAAAATACTCAAACTGGTTGAAGAAATTATTTTTGAAACACCTTAGGTGGGACTTGAATGTAAACCTTGGAAGGTCACCGGTTTCCATAAACATGAAAACTCGAAACAAAATTTTAAACTAAAGAACTCGGGACCAGACGTGGGCTGGAGACACGTTATTGAACTTCACAGTCAGGTTGGGATTTACAGGACTAATGGCTTTGGGCAGGAGAGCGCCAGCGAGGGTTTCTTCCTGAACCGTATCCTAATACAGCCACAAATATTAACACACCATGCTGGAAGTTGTAACAGCAGTCAAGCTGCATTTTCGACACGGCATAGGACATGTACGAATGTGTTCAGAGTCGAAGAGTATTTTGTGTTATGAATATCTTAATTACCAGAGCAGAAATACATTATAAAAGGATAAACATATTTTCAGTCCTACGTGCGTTGCATTGAGAAACAAATTGACAAGTAGTCTGAATATTTTGCTATTTTCTTTCCTACGCGATCTTTAGTAACAAGTTAGATGTTTGAGGTGCTATTTCCAAAAACTGCAGCAAAATGTCAACCAGCAATATAAGAAAGGAATCCCATTTATTTTGTCTTTAAGTGTGACTTTTTTTTCAGGAAGTGGTCAGATATTATTGATAATAATCAGTGCAGGCATGGAGTTCTGCTGACTCGTTTCAAACAACGTAGCTTGGTCCGCTAGCTTGGCAAACACTCTGGGGGTTCCGAGGTTATAGACACCTGTATGAACAAAGCAAGCTTTCAGCTGCAAGCTGTAGGCCTCCTGGCTTTTCAGTTGAAGCTTGTACTGTGTTTGCCCAAGCCATGTAAAAGATCCATGGATTTCTAGTGCTTCTGGGCTGAAAAAGAAGGTAGCAGAATTATTTCTCTGTATTTGAGGCGTACATGCTAGTTTACATGATCCCCTCAAACTCTTT
>NW_010390286.1:0-12928 GCF_000710305.1 Buceros rhinoceros silvestris | reverse complement strand
TCTTTCCCAAGATTTCAGAATGCCCTGTGTGTCCGAAATTGGCCCCTTAAAACAATGCTCGTTTATGCTTCCTGTGAAGAGCCAGGAATTAGAAACTTCAGTCACTACTCTGGCAGCCTCTGGATGATAGTGCCCACTGACAGGTGCCTTTGACGACTTAGAAGTTGCCTGCCTACAATCAATTCCCAGGAGTCACTGCCTTCCCCAAACGCACCACGCTGGGCTTTGACAGGATAACAGTCGCCGAGACAGGTATATAAACACATCTGTGCTTAACGTAGATCAAGATACTAAATGCAGCTTCAAAGAAAAAAAGGTCATGTCTATACATTCCACAGCAACATCCACTCCTGCACACCCCCATCGCCACAAACATACACAGGCTGGGACAGAGTTCCTGAGGTACCCCTGGGTATCTTCATAGATCCCTGTGGCCACCCATCAGCCCAGTTTAACTCCAGATCCTTCCTTTTGGCAAACACTTTAATGTTTTTGTGGCATTTTCAGAAAATACTGTTTTATTAACGTTCACACGTTACCTTGTTGTTTTATGTCGCAAATCAATCATTACATCTACAACAGCCTGGGAACAATTGGAAAGTAGGAGAGTGACGGGTACCAGACAGAGGCTGCGGAGATAAAATAGTTCCATAGTAAAGGAAACAAAGTCTTACTTCAGGTAGTCTTAACTGTACTCTTTAATAGTTACTATAAATTGAGTCATATAAAATTAACATGCTGTTGTCCGCTCTGCTGTCAGACAGCGTACACAGCAACACAATCACTCGCACTGACTAGAGTTTCCTGTAACAAAAGCTGCTGGGGCAGAGAGCACTGGCTCACTTGAGCCAAACGGCATTACCGCCTGCCTTCGTCCAGCTGAGACTAGCCAAAGCAGTTTACAGGAAAGCTACTGTTACGACAAGAGACATCTCAGAATGGGAGAACATCATCCACTATGATACTCTCTGAAGCACTGGCTGGCATATTTTGTCTAGATAATTCTCCCCTGTGCTGCCTCCTGTAGTTGCTGGCATCCAACCTCAGGTTTTAGCTACAACAGTGCCCAAACAGCACAGACAGCACGTACACGTTTGGTGTTAATTCAAGCCTTTGCCCTAAATAAATCTAATACAGTTAGTCGATATTCTGCTTGTTCACCATTAGTATGATTGTTTTTATAATGCTGCAGCAAGGAAGACGAAAACATTCACAGGCAGGTACACAGGCAGCTGAAACAGCTCTAGGTATGCAACAAGCCACTCGTGTCACTGGAATTCTTTGCCATCGCTTAACCATGTAAACATCTTAAACTTGACTCATGAGAAGAATTAGCAACTACAACGAATAAGATATGAACCTGTTACTGGAATAACACAGGCTTTGTATATGTCATTAAAATACGCCACCTTATAAAACACTGAAATTAGATTTTATAAAGAAGTCTCTTTTGGCAGCGTACTTACATTACATGAAATTTTAGAAACAAGTACAAACACAGCAGAGTTCTCAGACAAAACAACTCCGACCTGAACAGGTATCTTTACATTTCAAGTACAATTCATTCCATATGTGGAAATGAATCCAGAAGCGTTTGTTTAGATCATTTTCATTTTGAAAGACTCATGGATTTTACAAGCTCCAAATAATTCACTCTAGCGGTCTGCTTTCTGATGAAGGTTAATTCTGATAGTCCTCCAGGAGACAACCCCCAGGATCTAAACCGTTACCACCTTTCCTCCTGACATCAATCTCCACCATGTGCAGCTAATCTTGGCAAGTCAGATGCTGTAGACACAGCAGTTCTTCTGACTTAAAGTACTACTTATTTCTGTCTCGCTCCTGGAAGCAGTTGCACTGTTTACTCTGACACCAAAAATAAGACACAAAGGCAGAGTATTTATTTTTCTTTCAGTAAGTTTGATAACTTTACTAGTTAACATTAAAACTGTGAGCTGTGTATCACAGTCTGCTTCTCTACATGAAACTTTCATTTTACCTACACAATTCTGAAGAGTGAGTTTAAGAATTGAGCAAGATTTTCCCCTTGCATACCAGATATCTTTTGCATCAGAACCCACAGAGCATCTCTCAAGAGGATTTATGTCAAATTAACAATATGCCAAAAGTTTCAAAAGAAAACATCGCACAAACCTTTTTTGATGAAAAGAATGATTGAAAGACTCTGGGTAATGAAGACTTGTCTTGATAAGATTAGAAAGCTGCTCTGGTGTTGGTCTTGCAGGTACTGGTGTGTTTTCTGGTCGAAAAAACTTTAAGAGACCCATTTCTGGTAACTCCTGAAACACAAATGCAGGACGACATTTACAACCCTGACATAAGGCACTGTGCAACACAAGAAACAATTTTCCATTATGAACTGTGACCACAGGGAAATGACACCACGAAGCTTACAGCTTTTTCCAATGCGTTTTGTATTTAAGCGTGCCAGAGGAGGAACTGATGTGATTTATCTGTTACCATCTTGAGACAGGTTTCACAGCTGCTGGTGAAAATGCTACCTGTGCAAGTTTCAGGAAAAGCGTGTTACTGTTGAGTGCATTGTTGGTGTTTGGTTTGATTTTGTTTCTAAGAAAAAGGGACAGCACTTACACACTTCACTATTCAGCAGCTCTATGTAAAAAACCCACAAACCAAAAATCCTCCAAAACCCCACCAAAATCCATCACCTGCTCTGGAAAGTTCACAACAGGAAAACCAACAGCCAAGTTTCCCAAAACAGACCCAGAGTAAAGCAAATAGAAGTTTGTAGGATGTGCTAACAATGATAGAAGGACTAAATAAAGCAGAGTATCTTAAAAACCACACAGCAAGCTCTTGCAGATATGAAAGTTCCCTTTGTCCCCAGCTGAAAGCCCAAGTCAAGCACTGACACAGCGTCTGGAATTCACCCTAACCATGTGGGCAGAATCAGTCTCTGGAGCAGCGCAAGTCAGACGATACAGAAGTATGCAACACCAAATGACGCAGTCAGGCTGCATTTGGTCCAGCATTACAGCACTACTGTAACTCCGTCCAACACCATCCAGCCTGCTTTGCAAAGAAGATTTACTGGGGAAGGGGCTGCCTTCATTATACCCTTATGAATCTATTCTGCAAAAAGTCCACCTTTAGAAGAAGAAAAAAGAATTGCAGCAGTAAGTTGACTAGCTACTCAAAGCAAGTGACAGAAAATTTAAGGAAAGCCACCAACCAGTAAGCCAGCACAGTGTAACAAAGTAATACTGGGTTTTTTAAGAGTGATGGATTGTACCTTCTTAAGCTGAAAAGAATTACTACAGGCAACAAAACCTTACTCAAAGTAACAGACACACGGGGCATTCTGCAATAGGTATAAACACACTGTTTGCCTGTGCTGGTAATATCAGGAGACACCAAATGTTTTATCTACCTTGCAATTCTTTCCTCTTGAAAGCAAGAACAGGGGTTGTTTTTGTTTTGGTTTTTTACAAGTAATTTGAGAAGGAAAAAAAAAGATATTTCACAGTAACATTAAGTGATTAATTCATTTGGTAATTCCACCCTACAGGTATTTAACTTGATGAAAACTGACAGCATGAAACACACTGGCTTCCAGAGAAAAGATCATAGATTTTCATTGAAATAAATCTTTCCCCTCAAATTACAGTCCAGCCAATTATTCAATGTCCTCTTCAACCACGTATCAATATCCTACACAGGGTAGTTTGCCCTAGAGTCAATTACCTGTTCCAAGTCCTCCCAATCAGAATTCCCGAGTAATTTTTTAAAACCCTACAAAAGACAAATATGAAGGTTTATCTCTACAAACAGACAAGAACATCATGAAATGCAGCAGGAACATTTACTGGTGAAAGCACAGAGCGCTGTTAACATTTCAGACCTTTAGTTCTAATGTCACATCTCTGCTGAAGGACCAGAAAGCATTAAGTTGAACTATTTACCATTACAGAGCTAAACCTTAATTCCAGCCTGGCTCTGGGTGTCAGATTCAGAAAAGATGTCTGTGTCTCCAAGTTCAGCTGCTCAGATTCTAGGGGTTTTTTGTAACTGTGTACCTAGAACAAAGGCTAAGATATGACATTTAGTGCATGATTCAAGAGAATGCTTCAGGAGAGGATTAAGCAATTCGAAAGGGTAACCAAGATGTGCATACAGATCAGGCAGCCCCCTATACACAGCTCATAAGAAATGCTAAGTTTAAGGACGTGTTTAAACTCCTCTTTTGTTCTGGAGCTTGGGAAATTGCATCAAGGCTACAAAAGAAAAAAAAAAAGAAAAGAAAAAAGATGACCATACCTACTTGGGCACCTTACCCTCCCTTCAAGAGTAAGCACCAAGCAGATAACAGCCTCAAGACTTCTGGTTATTTACATTTAGAAACAAAGTAAAACAAAACCAAGAATTAAAGAGGTGGTATTTTGTTGCTGAACTCCTGGAACACCAGCCCGAATGGAGTGTTGCCTTTCTAAAGGCAAAACCAAAAGTTCTGACACCTGAAGTCTGCTTCTTGAGGCACTGCGGTTCTGTGCAAAGCCTCCAGACATGCCACGGGCTCCGGTGGACAGCAAGCACCATATGTTACATACAAGGCCACAACAATGGTTAAGATACTCCCTTTAAAATATGGTTAATTTGAAGGTCTCATACACACCGGTAGAGGTACAGATACAGTTGACTGGAAGAGCCTTCATCATAAGACAAGTTTGGAAGAACTGTACAGGGTGAGGGGGTGGAAGTGTTTTTTCTCATTGTTTTAAATTTTGTAACTGCATTTTTAAGCTTTTTGGCTTTTGACTAGAAACACACAACAGGCAGTAGCCCCAGAACCATTTTCAAAGAGCTACAAACTGTGCAGTTGGTGCTGGGAAAGTTGTTTCTATCTTTAGAGAGCTTTTTGCTGCCCAAAGCCACCTAGGAAGGCCAGCGTCAAAGGAATATACTTAAAACTAAGCACAAGCTTGCTGTTCCAAGTAGAATAATCTCAACTTCTTCACTTACTCAGATGTTACCAAAACACCAGAACCTTTAAAGTCCAATGTTTTGCTGCTTTGAAACAAAGTTATACATTATCCCTACTCACACTTCTGAAATTGCCTTAGCTGTTCACACTCGATTTAGACATCTCGTGCAACTGTAGTAAAATGAAAACTGGAAAAATCAAAATTTACACCGTTCAAAGCATCTTTTGTGTTATCTGATAGATGTAATAGACAGGTCTGCCCACAATACACTCTTAATCTCTTAGAATGCACCTTCAAATGCCAAAGTTCTTCCTTTCCATCAGATGGAAGTGATGGTATCTTCACCTGCAGTCATTTTGAAGAATTAGACAACTTAAACATCTTCAATTTCAAAACCAGTCTTTTCAATGTCTGCATCAATATGCTCTTAAACATACCAGAAAAAAAAATTAACCACCACAACTTGATCTCCAAGTTGTATCGAAATCCAACACACTTGCCCCATAAATCACAAGTCACTCATAGCCAAAAGGTTTCTTAGCATGCTCAGTCAAGTAGGAAGGATCAATATGCACAGTGCAGAGGAAAACCTAAACACAAAACTGTTGAACAATGCTAAGCATCGGTAAAAGAAGAATATGACAGCAGCAGAGTAAGTGTGAACCAACAGGAGATCCCAAGTGACAAGCCTTTCTCCCTTTTCCCACGTTAGATCAGACAACTTCCATTTTAAAACATCAGTTTTAAGTTGGTTTCCTTCACCACGTGGCTCATCTATAGTCATTCTAGCTCCTAACTGTGGAAGTGATAACTCCGGGAATAGTAATTTACTAAGACACCAGTAATAACGCATTTGAAAACGCAAATACCATCAGCTCTGCAGCCCATGGATAAAACAGCAGATAAATGTAGTTATTTGAAATATTCCATTCATGACAACAGTGTAAGCTGGTCCTCCCAGACTGGTACATCTGACACAAGGTGCCACTTCCAGTTAAGTTATTTAAACCCTACTCTCTCCTATCTTTCAAAAATCCCTACTTCCAACCAAACTACTGATGCCTCACTAAGCTGTACCCATACTAAGAAGCAGCGTTACTGAAAACTACCACCTCTGAAGTGCCAAAAAGCCTGGAAAGCCTGTACCCGTGCTGGATGCATTTTGTGGATTTTACTTTGGGCTAGCACTGGTCTAATCCAAGGACTAATTGACACAGAGCGCTATACATGGCGACAAAATCCTTAAGAATAAAGTACGCCTGATCTAAAACACTTTAACTCTAGTCACTATCTCACCTAGACTTCAGTCAAAACTAAGTTGACACTCACATGCTAACGTGTTTCCGGGGGATGTATGTACCATTACCCGCATGCCCAAGCAACAAGCCTCTACTAGGCTGCTTCTCCCCTTCCATCAGTGAGACATCTTTGCCGACCAGAAGTGTGGCAAATGCCCCAGCCCCACATTACTGCTTCCATCCCACCGCACTACACCGTGCTCTTCCTTTGGAATCTCTTGAACTGAACTCACATTAGAAAAATATGGGAGATGGCAATAAGAAATAATATCAATCAACAGCCCTGACCACAAATGGATGTTTGAAGTTTTTGTCCTTTTACCAAGTTAAGTCAGAGAGGTCAAGAAAAAGAGACAGAATAGCTGTGTTTCAGGTGCCCTCATAAGCTGACCTTTGGTTCAAAGAACTTGGTATCTGAAAGCAACTTTCAGAAGAGAAACAAAACCCAGAGCAGTGCTGTTGTCAAAAAAAGAACAGCCATTAGTTACAAATACGCGGCTAATTTTTTTTAGTGAGGCTTTTACTACTTGGACTCAAACAGCTACTGCTAACACATCTTTCAGACCAAGTCCCTTTACTAACACCTTACGTGATTTACTCTTCACATATTGTTGCTAGCAACTATAACATACCACTCTGTGGCACCTTTCGTGTTTCAGCTTCAAAGAAATAAACTATATTTAGTATTTTCCCCTACTTTCAGCAAAAAGGCCGTTTTCTCAATAATACGAGTGAGTGAAAGGATAGGAAGACAAGTGTGTTCCCAATTATTTGGAGAACTTTCTATATGAAACAAAGAAATGCTTTAACAGAGACAATATTCATTGAGTGTTCCTTCCACATACTATGTGTTATGATTCCAATCTTCTAGAACATGTAAGTAGCTCATCATGCCACCTGATAAGCAACCTGTGTCCAGTGACCTGTGCTCAAAAGCAGTGCTATTCAGTTAAACAGATTTAAGAACCCCTGTACTGTACTGAAAAGAAAATACACCAAAAAAGTCTGTATTCAGTGCCAGAAAACCAGTAACTTTCAGAGTCAGTTACCACTGTTTCGGTTAGAATGAAAAAGTTTAGATCTCATAATTCTATATTGAACATACATGGGAAGGAAAGGAAGCACATTTGAGCACCCAAGTAAAATTTGTGAAGAATTTTACTGTTGTTTTCTATGTGGGTACATACAGGAATTTTTCCCAGAACAAGATTTTAAGCCTCCCCCAAGCCCCACTATCTTGTCTGATAGAAACCAGAGGCCTTATCTCGGTTTTATCAAATGCTGTGGCAAGTTACGCTATTTGCGATACAGGAATAATCACACCCTGCTGTCTGTTCCACATCCCTGTTTTATGCATTACACGTCCCACAAAGAACCAAGCAGAAGTAACCACCTGTCCTTCCATCTCAGCTAGCAGCCTCACACCTGAGCTTAGATACACGATACAGACAACCTTATATCAGTGCACCCAACTACCAATCTATCAGCAACTGCTGGAAGAATTTGAGAAACATAACAGTGAATATGGATCTACTGCTCTTCTACTGGCACGTTACTAGAAGCTTCTATAAATCCAAACTGAATTCTTAAAAGTTGGCCAAGAATTAGTTTAAGATACACCATAAACGACAAAGTAGCAGAAGCCAGCCAGCAGCTGGAATTTAGCCAAAATATGAAGCATGCTATCTTCATTTGTTCAAAGTAGTTATGTGATGAATTCAGTTAAGATTTGAGTTATTTCTCAGAGGACAGGCACAGAGAGAAGTCTTTATCATGTTTTCTCCATGTTTATTGGGAGACTGTTAAGGGCTGGGGATGGCTGTACTGCAAGACAGACACGAAAATTCCTTTGCTGGCTGTAACAGCATGAAGCAGAAGTGGTTGAAGACAAGAAAAAAGTCACTAAAGACTGAAGTCACAGAACACAGTGAGAAATGCGGAGACCAGACTGGCATCCTAGGTGACACCCTGCTCAGAATCTGCAAATAAATTCATTTTTTCAGACTTCACCAACTCTTCATCATTTAAGAACTTGTAACCAGCACGCACTGGTAAAAAGCATGTATCTCCATCTCCCTCTGCTGCCTAGACCCCAGAAAACAACTAACTGCTAAACTGTCAGCACCAGACATTAAGGAACAGCCTAGTTTCCAACCCTGTTTATGACTTAGAAAATAAATAAAGTTTTACAGAGTATTTGAATTTTACATAAGTCAAAACTATATACAGAAAAAGATTTAGAAGTAATGGTTGGGTTTGGGATTTTCTCCCCCCAGCTTTTCCCTGCTTGTGTAGCTTTAATGTAAGAGCAGGATAATTCAAAGACAATATATATGATCCTTAATAGATTAAATATATTATTTTCTCTACCTAGCCTCACTTGATAATATTTTGGGGATTCTTTTAATTCTTAAATGTAGAGTGAATGAAGTAAACTGCTGCAAAGTCTCAAATCACTTAATTGGTTATACCTCCCCTCCCATCTCCGAGGAGTTTCCTTTCCTCACAGTATAAAGTGCCAATTACAAAAAACAGTAGTACATCAGCATATGAAGTTTCTCCATCCTTAGCAGTCCTGAGATCAGACTTAAAAATCAAGTTAAATGTGGCCTCATCTGGTTACCATGAGGACACAGAATTTACACATTTGTCAAAAATAACCACTATTACTCTTATAAGGGATTTCAACTGCATCACAACACCGATGTGTTTTTGTTTCTGGCCATGGTACAGAATGCTTCAAAGGAAGTCTGCTCCTTATGCTGAAGAAAGTGAATACAATAATCAACATAGCATCTATTTGAGTTGTAATAATAGCAATTAATAAGAAAGATTATAGACAGAGAATGCTAATATAGTAGCATGTATTTCTCAAGACAAATTGAGGGTACATGTGCATCCTCCTTGTTGTAGGTGGCAGGACTCATTTCTTTCAGTTTGAAACTGGATTTGATGCAGACAACAAGAGTTCCAGTGCAGTCAATAAGAAAAGCAAATTTCTACCCCTTAGCCTGTTCATTGTTTGGTTCAGATGTAGATGTGATTCATTCCTACTTCTTTTCCCACCCATCTGCAAGAACCAAAGCTCAATGACATCAGAAGTAGAACTCCAGTGTTTTCTCTCCAAACATTAGACGTCTACAGCATGATCTACTGTTCTACGTAGACCTTAAGACAGGAAAGGTAATACCAGAGCAGGCAGACGTCATTAGACTTACACAGCCTAGTACTGCTCAGCACAGCTTAAGCCCACATGTGCAAAGGCTTTTTTTGGGGGTGTCAAGGGAAGAAAGAAAAATTGTCTTTAGACATTAGAACTTGTCTTTTCCAATTTTTACCAGCCAGAAACTACATGTCCCTTTCACTCCATCCTCATCTATTTCATACTGCAAATAAACGGAAAAATCATTCTAACAATATAAAAATACTTGAAGGCTTATGAACCAAAGCCAAGTGCACAGCTTCAGAGTAATTCACTACTTACAGTGTAGTATGGTATGTACAGAAAACACACATTTGTCCTACGTTGTTTTCTTGACAAAATCAACATACAGTACTACTTGCTGCAGCTTTGAGTAAGTGCTCACTAAAAGCTATATATGTTTGCAACACTGGTAAAGCACGAGAATGACACCAAAGCAAGGAGGAACAGCAACGTAGCAGAAGGCTGAACGAGTACAAGACTTTTTTCTTTTTCATTTTCCACGTCTTCTTTGCACGCATAAATTGTATGTAGCATAGATATCTCTAGAGAAAGTTACTATAAACTTAGCTACAGCTTCTGTAGTTGTTACTGGTTCATGTACCAGGAGACACCCACCAGTTTCTTACAGATGCTATTTTCTTTCAACAAACAGGCTATAAAACTTTAAAAGTAATTTGCTGTTAATTGACTGATTCCAGTAAAGCTTTCAGTGTTGTTTTAACTGCTCCACTGTTTTTGCTGTTCTGACATTTTAAACTAGAGGTCTTCACTTAAAAGTTGTGCATAGTCCTAGAATTTATGAAATTGATTTTGTGACACTCAAAAATAAGTCCACCATTTTGCTATTAATTTTGTTATGAAATAATCATTAACTTGGACTAAATTAATAAACTCCTAGTTCTACCCTGAAATACCACAGAACAGCCTACTCCAAAAACTGCACAGCAGTATACTTACTTGCTTATTGCTTTTCTCATCTTTAAACTGAGCTTAGCTCTTTCAATACAGATGACTAATCAAAATTAAGTCAGTCAGTCCAAATTATTTCGCAATAACACATACCTGATGTTAGATCCTACAAAAGCATCTGAAGTGATTCCACTTATTTTCGAGAAAATGCATCAACTCTATTTTGGGAAAGAAGCAATGGTAAAGGAAAACTTCACACTAGATTACCTGCTTTTGAGGAAATGAAAAAGCTTCCTTCCCAACTGTATTAAGGGCAACATGATGCTGGCCTTCCAAAATAAGCTGCTTGTTATCTTCCACAACATATGCCTACAGAATAAAATACAAAGACATTCGCAGACCGGAAAGCATCACAAGCTTCATAGCACAGAACTACTGACATTCCCCCTAACTTAAGTGGAAGATACTGCGCTGTTCAAAACCTAAACATTAGCATGACAGTTATTTTACACGTATGCTTTTGATTTTGCAAGCACAGGCAACTGCTGAAATTTAGACTGCTCATTTCCACTACTTAATATTTGCATCTGGTAAAGGAGATCCTCTTCCCAAAGCAGACTGGGTCACTTACAAGAAAAGCAAGCACTAAAAAAATCTCTTGGTTTAAGATTTCATAATTTTCTCTTTGAAGAAGAGATCTTATGAACTGGGTGTGCCCACGGTAATGTAAAGCCACTGAAGCACACTTATTACAGGGACAGCTATTAAGACTGTCTTTGCTTCTTGACACCATTTCAGTTCATTTGCCTGTTTTCAGAAAAAATTTTGTCCATAAATTTTGTATGAGTACACCTGAAAGTTCAGGATGCCATATTAAATTAACAGACATATCTCACGGCCAAATTACCACATCGGCCACAACCGTACATACCTTCCACAGTACAACGATGTTCAAATCAACTTCACTACATCTTTGTATCAATCTGACCGTCTCATCAAATGATTGTTTCACAGCCCTTTGAGATGCATGAGTATGGGATTGCACATGTGTTCTTTTAAATTCAGAGGATAAGCTTTGAAAAAAAAAGTCTGCACATGGACTGGCTGAACTTATTATCTGCAAGAAAAAAGCAAGAGCGCTCTCAGAACAGGATGAAGGCTGACACAAGTTACTCTCACCGAGCTCATCACTGCAGCATTTCTATTCCATTGTATTCCTCTGCCTCCCTTTGCAAACCTACAGGATGCCACGCGTCTTGGTTCCCATGCTTGCCCTGTTAGAGATCAGCCTTACCTAATGAGCTGCCTAAGGTAACAGAGGGAAGCAGAGCTATAGGTTACTGGTCTAAAACTACAAAACTTGGAAATAAGGGCTTTGATTATTACCACCAGAGCACCTACTGTGAGACATCAAGCGTAGTGAAGAGAGCTGAAGCATCCAACTCACTCACAAACTCAGTCACACAAGTCATTACTGTTTATTACTATTTCCCTCATGTTTTAGCTAGGATTATTTACCAACATTAGGAACACATGTTTTGCTAGTGATAGCAAACATCATAGATTGCACAGCATATTCCCCACGCGTAAGTGAAGCCAGAAGTACTGCACTCTTTGTCACATTTGTCATCACATGTGTTGAGCTTTTCCAACACCAGAAGATTGATGAGGACACAGTAGTTTTACAACTGACAGCAGTGATACTCGGAGACCGCAGGGTAAGTGAGAAACTGTAGCCCCCTAACCCCTTCCTGGCAAAAGCATTCACCTTTCCAGAACACGCTTTTGCAGAGCTGCGAAGCAGAATACTCATTAGCAGAATACTCATACCCGGGGAGACTCTCTGCTTTTGGAGTAACTGTCTAGAGGAGAGGGCCCCCTCACCATTCTCCCATCTCAGAACATTTTCTTACAAGAAAGCTGAAGTTCATGCAGCTCATCCAACTTCAGAAACGTAAAGAGGGATCATCTACCTCAAATTTAGTCCTAACTTCAATTTATATGCCCATAAAATGAAACAGCAGTGAGTAGGTTTTCTTTGGCTTTTAAAAGCTGGATATATGTATGGAAAAGGTACACTCAGCATGAGATATGCAACCTGACACCCAGCTAACTAAATCCACTACGCTAATGTGGATTTCTGATCTAATGCAAGTGCCCTACTCTCCTCAGGTTTTGGAGAAGCATTGGCTGTACCAAGATCTTTGCTAACGGGATTCTTTGGCAGACAATACCTTTATGTGTGAAAAGATTAAGATAGCATGGTAGTCTATAATCTTCAACTTCAAGAAAAAAAATCAAAAGGAACAGACTCCTTGAGCGGACTGCAACCTACACTAGTAGTTTTAAAATTCTGGAACCTGCATCCATTTACAAAGATTACTTTTAGAATAAACTGTTAGTAGAATTTTTCACTTATCTTAGTAAAAATATAATTAAGAAAAAAATAGAAAAAAAATTGACATCCACAGATCTCTACCAGAAAACTAGAGGGCTGGGAAATATTCAGCAGAACTCCTCTGAAGAGTGGCAAGGAAGAAAAAAAAAAAAAA
>NW_010390285.1:32430-35235 GCF_000710305.1 Buceros rhinoceros silvestris | reverse complement strand
CTGTCCCGCCCTCAGCCTGCGCGCCCAGCCCAGCGCTCCTCCCGAGACGTGTTTACCGCTTTGTTTATCTCTCGTTTTTGCCTGTGAGTGTATTTGCAACCGGTGTGCTTCCTTCGAGGAGGTTTTGCCTTTGACGGTGGCTCACCAAAACAGCAGTTACCGTCAGCATAGGCGTGCACAGAGAGAGTGTCCCCATCCTACCTGGGGCCTGCTTATCCCACGTTCTGACCCAGTTTAGCTCCAGTTTGAGCAACCCGGTCTAGCGGAAGATGTCACTGCCCGTGGCAGGGCTTTTGGAACTAGATGACCTTCAAGGTCCGTTCCAATCCAACTGACCCAGTTTGAACTTCAGCACCCAAGTTTTGTGAGTATACCTTGGACTTCCATACCAAAACGTGTTTCCAGCATGAGGAATGAACTGTCCACCTTCAAGAACTGAATATTATGTCTTGAGAACTAGGTAACAAGAAAGGTCACGAACCAAATTAAAACCGTCATTGGCAGTAAGCAAACCAGAAACCAAACTGCTTCCTTAATCAAAAACAATCCTCTAGGCCAGCTCACCGAGCAGGTAAGCTGGGGCTGCTGGCAAAGCCCTCTCCTTGGTTCTCTGGTTCTCCATACAAACACCTTCGTGCTATGTGGTTGACTAATACCTGTAATTCAGCATCAGGGTAGCATGGAAAATGAGTCTAATTAATCCCCGGTAATATTTGATGTGTAAGAGGTGCAGAATCTGAGCTGGAGTTGAGGTTGCCAATGGATACTCTTAACTTACGGGTATCAAAAAAAGACCCACAAACTCTACAGGGACAGCTGTAAGATAGTACAGCTGTCAAAGAGCAAAGCACAAAACCAAGAGTTCAGACTGAACTTGAGAATTGAGTCCACTGTTTATAAAATATTTCAAATGTTCAGTTAAGCTACTCAGATAATTTTAACTTCACTCCTCCTTGCTCCACTTCTCTGTTTGCTCCTCACAGATGTAAAGTCTAGTTCTAGAAATCTCTGTGCACAAAAAAAAGAAATTGCAATTGCTGAGTATTAATTTCAGTACAAGTTGTGTTGATCAAGGGCTTTTTTCTGAGAACTTTACAAAGGGCAGAGACTGTTGCCACCAGTATCTTAATTATCTAAATTATCTTTGTAAAGTCTACTGTATTGGAATGATATCTAAATTAACTTTCTTTTTTTTCAGAAGGACTTTGTAGTTAATATAAATAAAATATTAACCCTGAAGAAGGAGCTGGATTAGGTAGCTTGTATACTTGTGGAGCTTAATGCTTTGCTTTTTGTGATCTGTACCAGGAATGTTTTAATATTCTTAACTTCACTAGTACAAACTCTCTTTTTAATTTTTTTTTTCTAGCACTGCTCATGGTATCTTCTGAAGCCAGAAGGAGAGAGGCATCCACTCAGGGGCCCAACCAGAACTCTGAAAGTAAGGGGAAGGACTGAAATCAAGATTACAAGAGACATGTATGGAAAAGAGTAAAGTGAGACTTTATCTGGAGAGAGGATCATGTGAAGAATGGAAGGAGAAAGGAAGTTTGGAGTTGTCAGAATCTGCAAAGGTGCTCCAATATGTCATGGTGTATGAGAAAGAGGATAAAGAAGGTTAAGTGGAGAAAGACAGGTGGTGTGGCAGGCTCATGGGGTGCATGATGGAGTAGGAGAAAGAGAGGGATGAGGAGAGGAACAGTTGCCAGGAACAGAAGAGATGCAAATGTGAAAGAGCTGGAATGGTAATCTGAAAAGCTGGAGATGTGCAGATGGCTCGCAGGCACGTGAAGATAATGGGCAGATGGAGATTAGCAGGATCAAGGACTCCTCTGAGCTAGGAGATCAAAGGTCTGAGCAGGTACTCTGAGCTTTGTCCTTTGTTTACTTAGCATTGTGGATGGGAGGAGAGGCAGTGCCTTCTGCTTGGGGTGAGGTAACAGTCTTCCCGAACATTCTGCCTAGCAGCTGGGTCCGTGCGATCGCTGCACAGATGAAGTAATTTCTCCAAAAAAGCCACAGAAAGGTCTGAAAATTTACATCCCTGAGAAAAACTAAAATTGATAGTTGGAGCTGTATAGTTGGAGGGAGGGTAAGGTAACCTCTAGCATAGGAGCTTGGAAATAGTATTCTTATTTGCATCCACATGGCCAAGTATGCATACTCCTTATTTCATTAATTTATTTCAAGTAATAGAACGGTGAGTGAAAACCAAGTGGTTAAGGGTTATGATGGTTGGCTGAGTCACTGAGTATGCTTATGACCTCAGAGCTAAGAATAACCTGAGCTGTGGGGATGATCCTAATTATGACCTTAGTATGAGATATGCAGTTAGCTAAATTTTGGAATATAGATTGTTCCTCTGTTTTCAGTGAAACTTAACTCCTACATATATATTCCTAAGTTGTGACAAAATGAAAAATAAGTGAATTCTTCACTGAATAAAACGTATCTTAAAGTATTTTCTCTGAAAAAGTAAAAAAAAAAAAAAGATCATGTTTCATCAAAACAAAAGATTCTGAACAATATCTGGCAAATCTGACAATAATTACTCTTACTGTGAGACACCACAAATAGCAGCAGAAGGTTAATCATGATGGCATCTCATCTTGATGACTCAAAAATCTTAAAGATAGTAAGGCAGAAAGGAAACTTACTTACTGAGAACCCTAAAAGTTAAGGGTTAAAGACACGCTGTCAGCCTGCAGACATTTTATACCCGATGCACGAGATGACTGCTTTCTAGCAGGACAGTTTGTAGGTAAAGGGGCCATCCTGCAGGGCCATCCTAACAGCTGGTAAAGG